>NW_011494772.1:6685565-6686628 GCF_000754665.1 Bison bison bison | reverse complement strand
TCCTGACATCTCTGTGCTTCCACGTTTGAGTTGTGCTATCTTAAGGAAATGGCATAACTTCTCTGTTTCCACATCTGAGCTGTGTGATCTTAGGCAACTTGTTTAAGCTCTTGGCGCTTCCACTTCTGAGCTGTATCATCTTAGGAAGGTCCCTACCTCTCTCCACATCTATGCTGTGTGATCCTAGGCACATTGCCTACCCTCTCTGTGCTTCCATATTTGAGCTGTGTGATCTTACACAAGTTGCCTGATCTCTGTGGGCCTACACTTCTGATCTATATGATCATAGGCAAGTTGCAGGACCTCTCTGTGCTTCTACTTTTGGTTGTGTGATATTACCCAAGGTGCCTAGTTTCTCTGGGCTTCCACCTCTAAGTAGTGGGATCTTAGGCAAGTTGTCTGACCTCTCTGAGCTTGCACATCTGAGCTGTGTGATCTTAGGCAGGTTGCCTGACCTCTCTATGCTTCATCTTATGAGCTTAGTTATCTTAGGCAAGTTGCCTAACTTCTCTGTGATTCCACTTCTGATCTGTGTGATTATAGGCAAGTTGCAGTATCTCTGTTTTTCCACATCTGTGCTGTGTGATCTTAGACAAGTTGCCTAACCTCTCTGTCCTTCCACTTTGGAGCTGTGTGATATTAGGCAAGTTGCCTAATTTCTCTATGCTTCTACTTAAGATCTACGTGATCTTAGACAAGTTTCCTGACCTCTCTGTGCTTCCACATTTGACCTATGTGATTTTACACAAGTTGCCTGACCTCTCTGTGATTCCACGTGGGAGCTGTGTGATCTTACGCTAGTTGTCTAACCTCTCGTTTTCACTTCTGAGCTCTGTGATCTTAGTCAAGTTGCATAACATCTTTGTGTTTTCATAATTGAACTGTGTGATATTAAGCAAGCTGCCTGAATCTGTTTCCATTTCTGAGCTGTGTGATCTTAGGCAAGTTGCCTAATTACTCTAGGGTTCCACTTCTGATTCATGTGAACATAGGCCTAAGTTTCCTGACTGCTCTGTGCTTCTCCACCTGAGTTGTGTGATCTTAGGCAAGTTGCCTGACCTCT
>NW_011494772.1:6684126-6685465 GCF_000754665.1 Bison bison bison | reverse complement strand
CAGTGAACTAAAATGGACTGGAATGGGTGAACTTAATTCAGATGACCATTATATCTACTACTGTGGGCAAGAATCCCTTAGAAGAAATGGAGTAGCCCTCACAGTCAACAAAACAGTCCAAAATGCAGTACTTGAGTGCAATCTCAAAAATGACAGAATGATCTTGGTTCATTTCCAATATGACAGCAATCCAAGTCAGTGCCCCAACCACTAATGCTGAAGAAGCTGAAGTTGAACGGTTCTATGAAGACCTACAAGACCTTCTAGAACTAACACAAAAAAAGATGTCCTTTTCATCACAGGAGACTGGAATGTAAAAATAGGAAGTCAAGATACCTGGAGTAATATGCAAGTTTGGCCTTGGAGTACAAAATGAAGCAGGGCAAAGACTAATAGAGTTTTGCCAAGAGAACGCACTGATCATAGCAAACACCCTCTTCCAACAACACAAGAGACAACTCTACACATGGATATCACCAGATGGTCAATACTGAAGTCAGATTGATTATATTCTTTGCAGCCGAAATGGAAAGTCAGCAGAAACAGTCAGCAGAAACAAGACCGGGAGCTTACTGTGGCTTATTGCAAAATGCAGAGTTAAATTGAAGAAAGTAGGGAAAACCACTAGACTATTTAGGTATGACCTAAATCAAATCCCTTATGATTATACAGTGGAAGTGAAAAATAGATTCAAGGGATTAGACCTGATACACAAAGTAACTGAGGAACTATGGATGGAGGTTCATGACATTGTACAGGAGGTGGTGATTAAGAACATCCCCAAGAAAAAGAAATGCAAAAAGGCAAAATGGTTGTCTGAGGAGGCCTTATGAATAGCTGAGAAAAGAAGAGAAATGAAAAGCAAAGGAAAAAAGGAAAGATATACCCATTTGAATGCAGAATAGCATTCAAACCAAAGGACAGCAAGGAGAGATAAGAAAGCCTTCCTCAGTGATCAATTCAAAGAAATAGAGGAAAACAACAGAATAGGAAAGACTAGACATCTCTTCAATAAAATTAGAGATATCAAGGGAACAGCTCATGCAAAGATGGGCAAAATAAAGGACAGAAACAGTACAGAACTAACAGAAGCAGAAGATATTAAGAAGAGGTGGCTAACAATGAGAAAACAGAAATTAAGGAAATAATTTCATTCACTATTGCAATGAAAAGAATAAAATACTTAGGAATATATCCACCTAAAGAAAGAAAAGACCTATATATAGAAAACTATAAAACATTGATGAAAGAAATCAAAGAGGACACAAATAGATGGAGAAAGATACCATGTTCATGGATTGGAAGAATCAATATAGTGAAAATGAGTATACTACCCCCG
>NW_011494772.1:6682746-6683104 GCF_000754665.1 Bison bison bison | reverse complement strand
CAAGCAACTCCTGCAGCCCAATTCCAGAAAAATAAATGACCCAATCAAAAAATGGGCCAAAGAACTAAATAGACATTTCTCCAAAGAAGACATACAGATGGCAGGATAAAGGATGCTTGGGTCTGGTGCACTGGGATGACCCAGAGGGATGGTACAGGGAGGGAGGTGGGAGGGGGGTTCAGAATGGAGAACACGTGTACACCCCTGGCAGATTCATGTTGATGTATGGCAAAACCAATACAATATTGTAAAATAATTAGCCTCCAATTAAAATAAATAAATTTAAATTTTAAAAAATGGGCCAAAGAACTAAACAGACATTTCTCCAAAGACATACAGATGGCTAACAAACACATGA
>NW_011494772.1:6681623-6682329 GCF_000754665.1 Bison bison bison | reverse complement strand
TTCAGGGGATCTTCCCAACCTAGGGATCAAACCCAGGTCTCCTGCATTGCAGGTGGATTCTTTACCAGCTGACCCACAAAGGGAAGCCCAAAGGCAGAAGAACCAGAGATCAAATTGCTAACATCCACTGCATCATAGAAAAAGCAAGAGATTTACAGAAAAACATCTATTTCTGGTTTATTGACTACGCTAAAGCCTTTGCCTGTGTGGATCACAACTGTGGAAGATTCTTGGAAGAGACCACCTTACCTGCCTCCTGAGAAATATGTATGCAGGTCAAGAAGCAAGTTAGAACTGGACATGGAACTATGGGCTGGTTCCAAATTGGGAAAGGAGTATGTCAATGCTATATATTGTCACACTGATTAAACTTATATGCAGAGTACATCATGCGAAATGCCGGCCTGGATGAAGCACAAGCTGGAATCAAGATTGTCAGGAGAAATATCAATAGCCTCAGATAGGCAGATGATACCACGCTTATGGCAGAAAGCAAAGATGAAGTGAGGAGCCTCCTGATGAAAGTGAAAAAGGAGTGAAAGAGCTGGCTTAAAACTCAACACTCAAAAAACTAAGATCATGGCATCTGGTCCCCATCACTTCATGGCAAACAGATGGGGAAACAATGGAAACAGTTAGAGACTTTATTTTCTTGGGCTCCAAAATCACTGCAGATGGTGACTGCAGCCATGAAATTAAGATGCTT
>NW_011494772.1:6680853-6681523 GCF_000754665.1 Bison bison bison | reverse complement strand
GGTTTGATGCATGAGACAGGGTGCTCAGGGCTGGTGCACTGGGATGACCCAGAGGGATGGAATGGGGAGGGAGGTGGGAGGGGGGTTCAGGATGGGGAATACATGTACACCCATGACTGATTCATGTCAAGGTATGGCAAAAACCACTACAATATTATGAAGTAATTAGCCTCAATTAAATAAATTTAAAAAAAATTGAATTAAACGAAGAGTTATACAAAAAAGATCCTAATGACCCAGATAACCACAGTACTGTGATCACTCACCTAGAACCAGACATCCTGGAATGTGAAGTCACGTGGGCCTTAGGAAGCATCACTACGAACAAAGTTAGTGGAGGTGATGGAATTCCAGTTGAGCTATTTCAAATCCTAAAAGATGATGTTGTTAAAGTTTTACACTCAATACACCAGCAAATTTGGAAAGCTCAGCAATGGCCACAGGACTGGAAAAGATCAGTTTTTATTCCAATCCCAAAGGGCAATGCCAAAGAATGTTCAAACTACTGCACAATTGCACTCATCTCACACGCTAGTAAAGTAATCCTCAAAATTCTCCAAGTGAGGCTTTAACAATACGTGAAGTGAGAACTTCCAAATGTTCAAGCTGGATTTAGACCCCATGGACTATACAGTCCATGGAATTCCACAGGTCAGAATACTGGAGTGGA
>NW_011494772.1:6680359-6680753 GCF_000754665.1 Bison bison bison | reverse complement strand
TTGAAAGAGACACATGTACCCCAATGTTCATCACAGCACTGTTTACAATAGCCAGGACATGGAAGCAACCTAGATGTCCATCAGCAGATGAATGGATTAAGAAAGCTGTGTTACATACACACAATGGAATTACTCAACCATTAAAAAGAACACATTTGAATAAGTTCTAATGAGGTGGATGAAACTGGAGCCTATGATACAAAGTAAGTCAGAAAGAAAAACACCAATACAGTATACTAATACATATATATGGAATTTAGAAAGATGGTAACAATAACCCTATGTGCGAGACAGCAAAAGAGACACAGATGTATAGAACAGTCTTTTGGACTCTGTGGGAGAAGGCGAGGGTGGGATGATCTGAGAGAATAGCATTGAAACATGTATATTATCA
>NW_011494772.1:6678448-6680146 GCF_000754665.1 Bison bison bison | reverse complement strand
ACCTGATGCCAAGAACTGACTCATTGGAAAAGACCCTGATGCTGGGAAAGATTGAAGGCAAGAGAAGGGGACAGCAGAGGATGAGATGTTTGCATGGCATCACCAACTCGAGGGACACGAGTTTGAGCAAGCTCCCGGAGTTGGTGATGGACAGGGAAGCCTGGGGTCACAAAGAGTTGGATATGACTGAGTGACTGAACTGAAATGTACTAAGGGAGACACAGCAGGGGCAGGGTCTCAGGAGAGCTGGAGTTGATAGAGGGCCTGCAGGAGGCTAAGAGGGCTGGGTGGGAGAGAGGGTGGACCAGAGGGGGAGGATCCTGGAGACGTCTGTGGATGTTACAGAGGGCTGAGGATGGTGAAAACAGAGGGCTGACAGGAGAACAACGCTTAGAAGAGCTAGGGCATGCCTGTTTGATAGGAGGAGGGTGGGGTCTGGAAACAGTGGGGAATGGGGTCTGGAAGTCAGGAAGTGTGAGGCCTAGGTGCACTGAATGGGCGGGACCAACGGAAGTGGCCTATAAACACAAGGGCTGCAGACTGAGATACCCTGGGTCTGGCTGGAGACCAGGTCCTGAACTGGCAGCTGTGTTGCTGCTGGTGGCGTGATGGTGGAGTCTCTAAATTCAAGGCTAGAGCCCTGCTGTGACATTGAGAGCTACAGGCACTGGGCTGGCTGCCCATACCTGGCACTGAGTCCATCAAGGAGTGCTGCAGTTCTACCACCATCAAGGATCACTAGGTCCTTGTTGAGGCCTTGGGAGGCCTGAGAACTCAGCATTTGCACCCCCAGGGAGTGACTCTGTATAAGAGAGAGAGTATTTCCACCTCTGTGCAAGGGACAGTTTGTGTGTCTCCCATGAGGCCATCTGCACCCCAGTGGAGGCGTCTGCCCCACACATGTAGGTGTTTGCACACAAGAGACAGTGTTTGGGGCCAATGTCTATCCAGGAAGTTCTCTTTCCCATAATCCCCACCCCACCCTCAAATGAAAACTAATTTTCTGGTTTTCCTGTGGTACTCTTAAATACTGACAACACTGAGCATCGCAGAGCACAAATACGGCTGTGGTGCAGAAGAGGAAACTAAAGGTACCTTCTTCAAGGAAGCTGGGTCTCCTGGATCCCTACTTCCATCCCAGGTCCCTGATGAAGCCACATGGAGGGGGGAATTATCTTCACAAATGCGGGGACTGCTATCTAGGCAGACTGTTCATTGTGAGGTCAGATTTCTCAGCCTTGGCAATGGGGACGTAGGGGAGAGGGATCAGAGGTGCCACATGCTGAACCACCCCCTCCACCCCAGCAACCTGTGTTTACTCCTTTTCTAAGCCCGTTCCTCTTCTGTCTGCTTGTGATCACCACTTGGCCCCCACACATCCTTATTCATGTACTATTCCCATCTTGATTCATAGACCCCTTCCTACTCACTCATCCACAAACCTTTATTAGAGACGACTCTCTGTGTGACTCCAAATGCGATGGTTCCCACATCCCTGAAGAGGGCTCTGCCCCCTGTTCTAGGAGCGGCTCCTATGGGTGGCTCAAGGAGTACATACACAGGCATTTTCAAAACTGGCTTTAAATACTCATCAGAGCGCCATGCAAAGGGATTGGGGTGAGAGCATGTTACATATGAGTGGGGGTTGGGGTGCCCTGAGAGAAAAGGGACCCACCCATCAGGGCAGCTGGGGTGCCC
>NW_011494772.1:6675159-6676508 GCF_000754665.1 Bison bison bison | reverse complement strand
TAGGCAACCAGGGAACTCCTGTCTATACGGCTTTTAACAGAGCAACTCTGACCTTCATAACTACCACAAAGAATTGGAATCTGACCTGGGTTTTGGAGAGAAGGAAATGGGTGAGGAGAGCCAGTTAACAATGATAGTTAAAATATTTACAGAAGTCTTACCATGTGCCATGACCTGATCTATACAGTGCATGTTACTGACTTCTGAAAATTTATATTAGTTAATATTAAAGTGCTTAGCAAGCAACCAGCACTTAGTAAGTACTATGTAAGTTACATAAACTACAAAACTGATTGAGGTGCTTTTATCATTCCCATGTTACAGGTGAGGTTCAGAGAGGTTCAGCCACTAGCCCAAGGTCACACAGACATCAGGGAAGAGCCAGGGCCTGGATTTAAACTCCAGAACTCACCTGTATGAAACTGCCGAGAAATATCACTCCCCCCAGGAAGCCCCAGGCAGAGTTGGGGCTAGAATCTGGACCCTCAAGTTACAGTCTAGACTCCAAGGAGCAAGCATTCCCAACTCTGTTATCACACCTGTCTCCCCAAACCTCTCACCTCCAATCTGAGGGGCTCTGATCCTTACAGCATTGACACTGCCTCTCAATCGGTGCCGCATTCCCTGAGGGAAAGTGAGGAGTAAGGGAGTTAGAGCAGGGTTCAGGTCACTGGCAGATAAGGTTTCTAGTTTTTAAGAGAGAAATGGAGGGAGGAAACCTGTTAGGAGCCTCAAGGGTACAGATGTGGAGAAGTGGCCAAGAACTAGGGCCCATTACAAGTGCTCTCAGAGCTAGGATAGGAAGTTATTCATTCATTCAGTACTTAGCACCGATGTGCCAGGCACCATGGTATATGCAGGGATACAGCAGTGAACAAGGTAGACCTGGCCCCTACCCTCTCAGAGCTCACATTATAGTGGGAGAGACAGATCCTGAATAAGGATACAGATAAACAAGATAGCTTCAGGCAGCAATCGGGACCCTAGAGGAAATGAGATAAAGCACTATGACAGTGGCTGAGAGGTCAGGAAAGGCCTCTTAAAGAAGGGGGCATTTGCTCTGAGACCTTGAGGATGAGAGGGAGAAACGTGGACAAAGATTCAGGAAATAGAGTGCCAGGAGTTGAGAGGAAGTACAGGGCTAGATAGAGAAATTGCAGAGACCTTGGCAAGTGGATGGCATTTAAAGTCATGACATTTGATGAGATGTCCCAAGAAGGGAAAAGGGGAGAGTTGTCAGACAGAGAGAACTGATTATATTACATTAAAAGCATTTGCTCAACTTTAAGGCTGTCCTCCTCCTGCCAGTTAAACTCCTGTCACTTCCCTTTTCCCAGGCTTCCCACCCA
>NW_011494772.1:6674615-6675059 GCF_000754665.1 Bison bison bison | reverse complement strand
GAGAGCGGTGAGAACAGGCAGAGCAGGGTGGAAGGGGCTGGGGCCTAGGGTTGGGGCACTCACTGCGGGCAGCCAGCACAGCCCCGGTCAGTGCTCCACTGGTGATGGAGTTCCAGGGATCTTCCTTGCCCCGAAGCCGCACCAGACCGCAGTCGATGGTGGAAAATAGGCCCCCCCACACAGCGAAGCTACCTGTGGGGGAACCAAAGCCTAATCAGTGTCCGTGGGTAGTCCTGAGAAACCATGGCTCAGGGACTCCCAGGGCCTGAATACTGTGGCAAAGAATGGGGAGAATAACCAGACATAAAGGCAGATGGCAAACTCCTAGAGGACAATCTCCATCTGTCCCTGTGGTAGCTCCTTCAAGCTCTTTATAATCCCCATCGGCACTCCCTTCACCTTCATAGGGAGCAGATACATGGTTACAAGCAGACTTGTCTGCCT
>NW_011494772.1:6673750-6674515 GCF_000754665.1 Bison bison bison | reverse complement strand
CAGCTAACACCCATAATGAAGGTTCCACCGCAATCATCCACAATTCTCCATGGGCTGCAAGTGGGAAGGGGAGGATGAGGTTAATGTGAGCGCTCCCTCATGCCAAGTCACAAGATCTCTTTCCAACTGGGAGCAATACGTCACCCAAATGAGAACTAGCACTTCAGATAATACTGGGATTATTTCCCCCCTCATTTAAGCAAAAAATAATGCGAAGAGTGGAAAACATCAGTCTTGGCCCTGTCCGCCCCTCCCCTTCACAGCCAACCAGGGAATCAACCAACTGCTTGACTACTATCAAAGATTAAATGAATTAATGAGAGGGAAAGAAGTGGCACGTTTGAATTACGCTACAGGTGTTGCAGGCACTGTTCCTTAAGCAGAATGGGGTAGCACCCCTTTTTCCGACAATGAGCATGTCCAACAAAGTCACGCCCTCTTCCCTTCTCACCCTCGCACAATTGGGAAAAATCAAGCGCATACAGTGCGGAGGACCCATCACCCCTCCGTGACCACAATCATGGTCAGGCTCATCCAGGCCCCGACGGCATTAACCAAAGCGACCTGGGAAAAACCATGCGTTTTTCCAGGGGATTTCCGCTCAACACCGCACCACCCCCTGGCTGGAATGGATTCGACCAGCGTGTCTTTAACAGAGGGACTGGGAAGTACGGAATCAAGGGAAACGTGGAGTGGTCCGTCCTGCACCGCACCTTCTTCTGCAGGCACACAATTTTGGCCCCTTTTAACGGAGCCCGAGTAAGA
>NW_011494772.1:6673077-6673650 GCF_000754665.1 Bison bison bison | reverse complement strand
ATTCTGTGCTTTGGGAGAAGAGAGTCGTGTGGTCCTGGCGCTCATAGAGACGACGAGAGAGAGGTGGCCAGTTGGACAGTCGTCCACTACTTGCGTGACTGTATTGGTAATGTCGGGGTGGGCGCATTTTTTGGAGCTGGAGGAGGTGTTACACTGTGCTCCCCCATCCCAACGCTTTGGTTCCTCCCACCCAGCAGTCTTTGGGGGACGTTGGGTGAAACCATTTTGGGTCGCGGGGGAGCCGCGCTTGGCCTCTTGGGCGATGGGCGGAGCCTGGGCCTAGGACGGGAACCCGGTGCTGGAGCCACTGGCCTGGAAGAGCAGAGTTGGTGAGAGTGTTGGTGATATTGCTGTTTACAACCCCTTCCACCTTTCAGCGGGTAGGGTCTGTCTCCCTTATAGTGTAGATGGGTAGGTGGGGGGTCCAGATTCAGTACATGCTGCGGGGAGGCGCTTGATTACTCTTGTAACCAGATTCAGTCCTCATCTGAGCTGTTTTTCAGTCTGTCTGTCCTTCCCTAGGCCTGTCTGCCATCGGCTATGCCGCTGCCCGTTGCGTTGCAGACCCGCTTG
>NW_011494772.1:6668655-6670389 GCF_000754665.1 Bison bison bison | reverse complement strand
CACACAGAGTCGGACACGACTGAAGTGACTTAGCATAGCATATTCCTATCCTATGAGGAGGAGGGGAGGTGGGGTGTGGAATAGACATTTCGTCCTTGATACTGACAGTTGATGTGTATTTTGGGGTCTTCTGTAGCCAAAGTTTAACCCATCAGTTAATTCCTGGAAGTGTAATAAGGATAGTAATAGTAAGCTGACACCTATGGCAGCCTCCTGTCGGCCAAGTATGGTCGCAGGGTGCTGATACTTTGTTCTGTACCATACTAGTAGATAACATTATTTCAGACCTGCTGTGGAACTAGGCACTGTGTGAGTTGTCCATACCTTATTGTTCACCATATCAGTAGTTGATATGTATTTTGAGTCTACTTAAGTGCTTATCATACACATTGTGGTTAACAGTATATAAAGTAATGATAGGATCTATCATTTAGGCCTACTGTGCTGCTGTTGCTAGTATTTATACCTTATTTATCAATAATAGTAAAAGCTGGCATCTATTTTGGGCTAAGGTGTGCCAGGTACTAGAAAACTCATCTTATTTTCACTTTATTGATAAGTGACATCTATTACAAGCCTGTTGTGTGCCAAACAAAGATCTTTGGTTAATAATACTGATAATGATATTGATACGGTATTTATTTTAAGGCTGTTTGCTACCAGGCCCTGTACTAACTGCATATATCTTACTAACAATGTTCATGATTGTAGCTGACATCTATTTGGGGCCTATTGTGTGACAGGCACTATGCTGTTGCTGACATATACATTTCATTGTTAACTATATCCATGGGTGAAATCTGTGATAGGACTACTGAGGTCCAAGTACTCATACACCTTTCTTTATTCTGTTGATAGTAGCTGACAATTATTGCAGGCATCAGGAACTGAACAGATTCAGAGAAGTGTTTGGATAAATCCCTTGCTGTCCAAACTTGCTAGTCAATATACAGGAGTCTGCTGCTGCTAAGTCGCTTCAGTCGTGTCTGACTCTGTGCGACCCCATAGACGGCAGCCCACCAGGCTCCCCCATCCCTGGGATTCTCCAGGCAAGAACACTGGAGTGGGTTGCCATTTCCTTCTCCAATGCATGAAAGTGAAAAGTGAAAGTGAAGTCGCTCAGTCGTGTCCGACCCTCAGTGACCCCATGGACTGCAGCCTTCCAGGCTCCTCCGTCCGTGGGATATTCCAGGCAAGAGTACTGGAGTGGGGTGCCATTGCCTTCTCCAATATAGGAGTCAGAAACCCCATATTTGCCAGCCGTGGAAGCTGAATAGATTTGGACATATTTTTAGGTAAACCCCTTGCTGTTGAAACTCATTTTATTCAAATTTGCATAATACATTGTCACATACTATTTGAACTCAGAAGCTGAATAAATATGGATACTTTTTAAAAAAAATGTATCCCTTTCTAAAGTCTGAAACCAGATAAGTTTGGGTAGCAGTACCTGTAAACAGATTTGAATAAATTTTTTGGTAAATCCTGATATTCAGATACTTGGATTTGGAACATGAGCATTATTTGCTCTGGCATGTGAGACCTGGCATGCACACACACACACGCAGTCCACGTGAATGTGACTGTGTTTCTCCAGGCCCTGATTGAATGGGAATCTCCCTGGTTCTTACTGCTGTCTTCTTCCCTTCCTTGTCCTGCCAGAACCAGAGGAAGAGATCATTGCTGAGGACTATGACGATGATCCTGTGGACTATGAGGCTACCCGGTTGGAGG
>NW_011494772.1:6667643-6668555 GCF_000754665.1 Bison bison bison | reverse complement strand
CCTTTCTTTGGGATTGGAATGAAAACTGACCTTTTCTAGTCCTGTGGCCACTGCTGAGTCTTCCAAATTTGCTGGCATATTGAGTGCAGCACTTTCACAGCATCAACTTTCAGGATTTGAAATTGGAATTCCATCACCTCCACTAGCTTTGTTCGTAGTGATGCTTTCTAAGGCCCACTTGACTTCACATTCTAGGATGTCTGGTCCTAGGAAGGGGTAAATGGGGGCCACTGGAGAAGAGATCTAGGGGGGGTCTTCCCTGTGGGGTCCTGGAATGGGGCAGGTATAGGCAGAGATTGGGGAGACGGGTTGAGGCTACAAGGAGAGCATATCTGTGATGACATTCCTTCCCTCTCTTCCCCTTCCCCCCCACTGCCTCACAGCGGACTTCCTTACTACTGGAATGTGGACACAGACCTTGTGTCCTGGCTTTCCCCACATGACCCCAACTCTGTTGTTACCAAATCTGCCAAGAAGCTCAGGAGCAGTAATGCAGGTGAGTTGGCAGATACAAGGGTGCCTCAGGGCCTTCTAGTGGATCAAGGAGGGGCGGGTAAGACCAGAAGGCCCAGCCCAGGCAGGGGAGGCTGTTGGAGGCCAAGGCTGCTGGGTTCTGAGGTGGGAGGAGGATCATGGGAGAGGATCACAAGGTTTTCATGTCCCCAGACGCTGAGGAGAAGCTGGATCGGAGCCATGAGAAATCAGACCGTGGCCACGAGAAATCGGACCGAGGTCATGAGAAGTCAGACCGCAGCCATGAGAAGTCAGAGCGGAACCATGAGAAGTCTGACAGGGACCGGGAGCGTGGTTATGACAAGGTAGATAGAGAGAGAGAGCGAGACCGGGACCGGGACCGTGGGTATGACAAGGTCGACCGAGAAGAGAGCAAAGAACGGCGCCATCATCGCCGGG
>NW_011494772.1:6664406-6664927 GCF_000754665.1 Bison bison bison | reverse complement strand
AGCTGCTAACATGATCCAGTGTAGTTACCACGGAGGAGAGAAGGCCTCGAGCTATGGGAATCAGAACCCCACAGGAAGGCATCAGTCACTACTAAAGAGCTGAAGAATTTTTGTCCAGTTTGTCCCTACAAAGGTGGAGGGATTGCTGGGACTCTCCCAGGCTTGAGAGACAGGACACCTCTGGCTGAGGGGTTAGACTAGGGCAGAGGAGGCAGCTCTAAAAACCCGTGGCTACAAGGAAGAGTTCATGTGATGCCCTGCCCTAGTCCCACACCCTTCTGGAAATTTCAGTGACCTGGAAGAAAAAACCCTTCCAACCCCAGAGGAGCCAGGCCCCAGTGGCAACTTGAATCCTGCAGATGCCCAACACCCTCCACCCAGAGTCCCTCCCTGTCTCCCCCCCTTGCTGCCACCAGCCCTCACTTCACCAGCACTGACTTTGGCAGAAAGGGCTCCGTGCTGAGGTCTCCATGGTGGGAAGACAGCTGTGGTGGCGGTGGCTGCCCGGGGGGCTGGTGGGT
>NW_011494772.1:6663748-6664306 GCF_000754665.1 Bison bison bison | reverse complement strand
TTCAGTTTCTGCCTCTCCCCACCACTAATACTGATCAGAAAGTTTGGTCCTGGCTGGGCCAGGGCAACAAGGGAGAGTGAGGCCAGGCCAGCGTCTTCAGTCCCAGCAGCTAGGAGCCCTTCACCTTGGTGAGCAACCTGTGGTGGGAACGGGAAGGAAAGAAAAACACAAGAGAGCTGGGGTGGGCTGGCAGGTGGGCATCCTGAGCAAGCGAGGGTGACTAGTGAGGCTGGTAGTCCGAGGTTAGTAACAGCCCACGCGGAGAGAGCGGGTCCCCTGGGTCAGAAAGCTACACGTGGACTAAATAAATACAATATCTTTATTTGGCATTGGGTATCCTGACATTTGTTCATTACAGTCCCTTAAAAAACAAACCAAAAAATCAGAACAAATTAATCAAAAATAAAGATCCAATGGCCCTATGTACATATAGCAAAGACAGCCCAGGCATCTCTCATGTGCAAGCACACACACACACGCACAAACAGATGCACACACATACTCCCCACACACCCTGGGAGACAGTTAAGGGGTTAATAAGCTTTGGGGAGTGCAGGG
>NW_011494772.1:6655404-6663648 GCF_000754665.1 Bison bison bison | reverse complement strand
AGCGTCTTAATTTCATGGCTGCAGTCCCCATCTGCAATGATTTTGGAGCCCCCCCCCCCAAAAAATAAAATCTCTCACTGTTTCCATTGTTTCCCATCACTTGTTGTGATCCGATCCCATTACTTCATGGCAAATAGATGGGGAAACAATGGAAACAGAGACTTTATTCTGTGATTTCCTAAAGGAAATCAGCCCTCAATATTCATTGGAAGGACTGATGCTGAAGCTGAAGCTTCAATACTTTGGCCACAAGATATGAAGAGCTGACTCACTAGAAAAGATTCTGATGCTGGAAAAGATTGAAGGCAGGAGGATAAGGGGATGACAGAGGACGAGATGGTTGGATTGTATCACATACTCAATGAACATGAGTTTGAGCAAGCTCCCAGAGATGGTGAAGGACAGGGATGCCTGCTGTGCTGCAATCCATTTTGTCACATAGAGTTGGACATGACTGAGTGATTGAGCAACAACTATTCAGTCATGTGGGCCAAATAAACTAGGGTTAATAGAAGACTGAGATAAGCAACATTATATTTTATTTTTAAAATATCTTTTTAAGATAATTATTGCCCTATTGAATAGATGTTCTCAACACATTTCATTTCATCTCTTCCTCAGCATTTTTTGATACTCTGCAGTAGATCATGAGCTTAGAATTTTATTCAGAATTCTGAATACACTAGAAATATTATTATCTTTTATAACATTTTTAATATATTTTTTCTTTTTTGTGTGCAGTAAACTTTTCTGAGAAATGAATGATAAGCTAATAATAAATATGTTTTATTCCACAGCTCAAATTGCACTTAAAATCATTTTAGACCTTTCAATATACCCAGGATGAGCTGGTATGGAATGAGGTTGAAGATAGGACCAGGATAATATTTATTATTTTCCACCCTCAGGAGGAGGAGTAGTTACTTTCTATTAAATAGAATTTTACTACCAGCATATTCGTAATTACTTGTTAAATGAATGTCCTAAAGAAAGCCACAATATTTTGTCAAGGTATGTGTAGTGTGGCTTGACATTGCATCACTGATAAACTCAAGATTGGGAATAATGTTATTCAAATAAAACAGATAACTTGCTATTCATCTAATTTAATTTATCTTTAGATATATTTTTGTACAGGTTTAAACTTGCTATGTTTATAATTAATAATAATGCAAGCGTGTGATAATAACTCTGGAATATAACTTGTTTAATATATTAATAATTTCTTGAATTTCAGGTCTTGATCCTGCTGGGCCACAGTTCTCTGGAAAACCATCAACTGGCAGATTAGATTACACTGATGCAGATTTTGTGGATGTCATCCATACTGATACCAATGGTAACAATGCAGGATTTATTTCTTACTTATTTGAAAATGCAAAAAGAGACATGGACACTGGGGAAGAGGAAAAGGAAACAGTAGTGGATGAAGTGTTAAGTCTGAAATTATATGATTATTATATTTCCCACAAGCGACATTTCTTAGAGTTAGTTTATTCTGTGGTGTAAAATGACACCCTGCACTTAGTTTTTAGGAACTGTCACATCATCCTAAAAAACAGAAATTTGATAAAAAAATTATACTTCATCCTTTCATTCTATTAACAGTTTTATTGATTTGATCACAATTTCCCCCATGCTTAATGTTCCTGATATATTTAGGTTACTCTTCTCTCTTCTCATTTTATCACTTTGTTGTATATCAACTCAAACTGAGCGCATATATTGAAGCACAGAGAAAGAATAATTTTCCCTAAAGATTTTAAATTATTTTCCTCTAAATGTCTAACTCAATATTGACAGTTTTGGCCAGAGTACCTTGGACAAACACTTTCCGGAAATATTTTAGATGGCCCTGATCTCCTTCCTGTATTGAAACTGATATTGAGTACTTCGTATATACTAATCTCTTTAAATTACTTATGTGGATTAATTTTGGAATGCTCCTAAATCCCCATGAAATAAGTAAACATTTTCATCACCTTTTTGCTGATGGAGAGGCTTGGGTCAAAGTGACAAAGTCAGTAAGAGGCAGAGTTACAATTTGAAATAGTGTCTTTTGATTCCGGTATCTTCACTTCACCAGTATGTTGCTCAGATTAACTAGTAATTTACATGTGTTATGGTTGGTGGCATGGGAAAGACATAGTGCCATGATACAGACAGGAGAAAGTAACCCAAAGATGGTTCCCAATTCGCTGTTTCTTCAGGTCTGTTTTCTCTTTGACCCAGGTAATTTATTTGCTCCTATATTATCCTGAGTTTACTCTGGGAGAATCGATATCAGTGATTTTGTGAGATATAAATACCATTAATGCAATAGGTGACAAGTTTTCAACTTCTATGTCTACATGCCAGTGTGCTGAGCCTATAACCAAACAATTATGCTCTTTATTTGGAATGTAAGTTCATCTACATCATACAGGGTCATTGTCTAAAGTTCCGTAATTCTAATATGATACCCTCAGCCTTTTATGTCTTCCTAATCTTGAGCCCTTGATATCACCTTAACATTTCCACACACGACAGCACCAGGTACTCTGCAGTTCTTTTGAAATTCCAGCTTCAGTTCTGCTTATGGCCTTTTGAATTAATGTTTCATACATTTTATTGCTTTTTGTTTGCATTTTTTAGTTTTCTTAATAAAATTTTTGGATTGTCTTATAATCGGAGAAGGCAATGGCACCCCACTCCAGTACTCTTGCCTGGAAAATCCCCTGGAGGGAGGAGCCTGGTAGGCTGCAGTCCATGGGGTTGCGAAGAGTTGGACACGACTGAGCGACTTCACTTTCACTTTTCACTTTCATGCATTGGAGAAGGAAATGGCAACCCACTCCAGTATTCTTGCCTGGAGAATCCCAGGGACCGGGAAGCCTGGTGGCCTGCCGTCTATGGGGTTGCACAGAGTCGGACACGACTGAAGTGACTTAGCACAGCATAGCATATTCTTAATATCTTTTGATGACTCAGTTCATCAAATATGACTTGCCACTAGGTGCCATAAATTGGCACGTTTAATTGGTCTTTTTATGGCTATCACCAGTGAGGAACACAGATTTTTGATACTACATATTCACTGGTTTCAAGGAATCCCTGAATAAGATACTTGAGGTCAGCACATAACCTGACAGATTTCTCTTTCCTGAAATACTAACCCACGAGTGCATTTTCTACTTGCCAGTAATTCTTGCCTTTATTCAGATGTTTATGTTAAAGAAGCTATGTTGCCTTTAATAATTGTTGATTAGATAATCTGAATAAATATTCTTTCTGGGATATCAGGAAAAAAATTATGAGTTCAATATCCAGAACATTAAAAAAAACAACACCACTCCAGGGAGGTGAACTGGTCATTTGGAGTCACTTGTCTCATGGTTAGTTTTTCTGATGTAGAGACTATGAAAAGTGTTTTTGAAACCCTCATAAGATGTTGTAAAACATCTTATGCTATCTTTTTAGACCCCAAAGGGTAGCACTATGCTGCTGCTGCTAAGTCGCTTCAGTCGTGTCTGACTCTGTGCGACCCCATAGACGGCAGCCCACCAGGCTCCCCCGTCCCTGGTATTCTCCAGGCAAGAACGCTGGAGTGGGTTGCCATTTCCTTCTCCAATGCATGAAAGTGAAAAGTGAAAGTGAAGTTGCTCAGTTGTGTCCAACTCTCCATGACCCCATGGACTGCAGCCCACCAGGCTCTTCCGTCCATGGGATTTTCCAGGCAAGAGTACTGGAGTGGGGTGCCATTGCCTTCTCCGGGGTAGCACTATAGAAGTAACAATAAGCTTGAAACAAACCAGACTTTTTATAGTCTGGTTTATATAGCAAGCTTTTAGTAATTCAATGTTATCCAGAAAAACCTCACATATTAAGTTGTGTTTAAGGAGTTCTTACATTATCAGACCTTCTAGGTATCTGATAGAAGCAAATGATAGTCCTTTATGTACAAGGATCATGTCATCTGTGGTCTCAAATTATTTTTATAAATATATTTTAAAATGTCCAGCATCCATTGGAGATAGCCAGGTACACTTGAAGCAAGAAACACATATGAGAACCAAGAAGCAATAGTTAATAGAAAAAAACAATAGTTAATAGAAACAGACTCATAGGTATCTGACTATTGGAATAATTCTACACTGGCTAAAATGTGCTTATTATTTTCAAAGAGATAGATAAGATTGGAAATATCAGCAGAGAATGATATTTAAGTATAAATATGACCTGTTCTATTTGATAAAAATAATAATAGTTTTTAACCTAAGAAGTAAGTTAATTGACAATTTTTGAGTGGGTTTAACAAAAAATTTGAATCAGGTACAAAGATAAAGCATGTGACTTGGAAAATTGGTGATAAGTCTATTTCTAGAATGAAGAAAAAAGATCGAATACAGAGCAAAAAGCAAATAAAATAGACAATACAGAGAGGTAAGAGGTTCATAGGATAAATAGCAAGAAGGTCAATCATATTTCATTCAGATTCCAAATAAAAAGAGAGAAAAATGCAACAGAAGTGATATTTAAGGATAATATCTCAGAATTTCTAAAAACTCAGGAATTATAATCAATCACAAAATTGAAATGCATAGTTAATTCCAGTGTGAATAAATAGACAAACTCATTGAGACATATGATGATAAATTTACAGAAAAGACCACATCAAAGCATATAACATAAAATTAAATGAATATGTACACCCGTGGCAGATTCATGTTGATGTATGGCAAAACCAATACAATATTGTAAAGTAATTAGCCTCTGTTAAAATAAATAAATTTAAATTTAAAAATATTAAATCAATAAAGATCTAAATTACAACTAATTTCTCAAGAGAAACAATGAAAGTTAAGAAAGAGTAGAGTTATATTTTCAATATGTTGAAAGAAAATAGCTTCCTAGTATTGCAGTGTGTTTCAGGAAAAAAATGAAACTATACAGTTTCAGACAAGTATACACTGAGATAAATTATCATCAAAAGAAGGAAAATTATCCTTTTAGGGCTATTCAGGAAGGAAGAGCACTGAAAATGGTAAAACATACTTCAGTTTAAATGAATATTGATGGCATAAAACATTGTCATTGTTTTATAGAATTTGGAATGTATAGAGAATTAAAATACAAAAATAGGGCTGTATATTGTTAGGGCTGTTAAATGAAGTTCAAGCATTCTTTGTTCCTTAATTATATGTAAGAAAGTTTAAAAGTAATTGTCAACATTTGGTGTTCATAAATCAAGGCTTTCTGTTAAATCTCTAGGTATTTAAAAAGATAAAAAAGTATATAAGGATACATGACTTCCATGCTAATGGAGGACAAAAGTGAAACAGTTGTGTTTAAGTCCAAAAGAAGGCAAGGAGAGAAAGAATCACATAAAGCAGGCAAGTAAATAAAAGTAAATAATGGGAACACTAAACTGAGCTATACCATTAAATGTAAGTATTTCATAGAGCTGGAAGCATAAAGAGTAATATTCTCTATAATCAAATAAATTAAACTATAAATAGATAAGAAAAATATAAGTTGATAATCCATATATTTATAGAACAAACATAGTTTTAGATAACTAATGAGGGAAGAATAAATAATGGAAATATAAAATATTTTAATTCAATGATATTAAAGTTACTACATATTAAAATTTGTTGGAATCATGACTAGAAGTAAATGTCCAGCTTTTAATACAGATATTTTAAAAGACTAAAAAAATCAATAATCTAAGCATCTATCAAACCTAGACAGTGTGGTAAAAAGCAGAGACATCACTTTGGTGACAAAGGCCCATATAGTCAAAGCTATAGTTTGTCCAGTAGTCATATATGGATGTGAGAGTTGGACCATAAAGAAGGCTGAGTCCCCAAGAATTGATGCTTTCCAACGGTGGTGCTGGAGAAGACTCTTAAGAGTTCTTTGAACAGCAAGGAGATCAGACTAGTGGATCCTAAAGGAAATCAAGCCTTAATATGCATTGGAAGGACTAATCCTGAAGCTGGAGCTTCAATACTTTGGCCACCTGATGGGAAGAGTTGACTCATTGAAAAAGACCCTGATGCTGAGAAAAATTAAAGGCAAAAGGAGAAGGGGACAACAGATGTTTAGATAGCATCACTGACTCAATGGACATGAATCTGAGCAACTCTGGGAGACAGTGAAGGACAGGGAAGCCTGGCATGCTGCAGTCCATGGGGTTGCAGAGTTGGTCATGACTTAAAGACTGAACAACAACAACAAAAAGCATCTATCTTCAGAAATTAAGAATTAATCAAAAAGCACACCTATAGATATTGAGAAAGAAACTAATAAAAATGTATAAAAATGGAATAAAAAGTCAATTAGAAATGATTCAAAAAGCCAAAAATTTGTACTTTACTTCCAGATTAAGTGGTCCTTGTAGAGAAAAAATAGGACGAGGGGAGAAAACAGTATCAATACAAGTAAAGGAAATAGTGTTATAGATACTATAGGTATTAAAATCATTGTAATACAATATAATGAGTGACATTTAAGATAAATATGAAAATATATTACCATACGCTATGATATATAAAGTAGAAAAATTCTTATGAAAAAGCAAAAGCATTTTCTGACAAATGAAAAGGGAAAATTTGAAGAGTTTTATAATTATTGATGAGACACTTCAATTTAAATCCTTCCAACTAAATACTCAGGCAAATTTTTGTTTTCTACTAAATAAATAAGTGATAAATAAGACCACTTTTACACACACTTTCAGGTAATAAAAAATAAATAGGAAATGGTTTGTAAATGTTTGAGAAGGCCATCACAAACTTAACATCAAAAGAAAGACACTGAAGAAAAGATAGTTTGCTGGACATTCTCTGTTAAAAACAAAGATGCAAAAATTCTGTATCAAGTATCACACTAGTAAACCAGCAACATATAAAGTTGGTATCAAATCACATCCAACTTGGATTTATTATTAAGAAGTTAAGTTAGTTTACCATTCAAAAATCAACTTCTTAATTCATCTCATCAAAAGAAGAGAAAATTCATTTAGTGATCTCATGTAAATGCAGAAAAAGCTCTAGGGAGGATTTATGTATGGGAAAAATTGACAAATTGGAAACAAAAGTAAAAGTCCACAATCTGGTAAAGCATATCTATCCAAAAATCAATAGAAAATGTCATATTGCCAATGGAATATGGACGACTTTCTTTTTGAGACTGGGGACTGGACAAGGATACCGTCCTTGTCATTCTGCAGCAACATTTAATTGTATGTCTTCAGTGCAGTAAGGGGAGAAATGTATTAAAAGATATGAATATAAAATCATTTCCAGATGATATTTTGCATAAATAGATAACCCCAAAGAATCTCTAGATAATTAATTAGAATTCACAGGAAAAATTAGCAAGGTTGTTGAATATAAGTTATATATACAAAATTCAATTCTTTCTAGAAACCAGCTATGCTGCTGCTGCTGCTAAGTCGCTTCAGTCGTGTCCGACTCTGTGCGACCCCATGAATCACAGCACGCCGGGCCTCCCTGTCCATCACCAACTCCTGGAGTTCACTCAGACTCACGTCCATCGAGTCAGTGATGCCATCCAGCCATCTCATCCTCTGTCGTCCCCTTCTCCTCCTGCCCCCAATCCGTCCCAGCATCAGGGTCTTTTCCAATGAATCAACTCTTCGCATGAGGTGGCCAAAGTACTGGAGTTTCAGCTTTAGCATCATTCCTTCCAAAGAAATCCCAGGGCTTATGTCCTAATAACTCAATAAAATTGCATAAACACATTATGCAGAAAAGCGCTAAACATTGCAGACCAAAATACTGATCAAAAGATAGTAAACCACATATACAAACATGAACATTATATACATGTCAATTTTTTGCAAGCTAACTTGCAGCCCTAGTGCAATCTTTATTAAAAGCCAATCATTAAAAAAAAATAACCTCACAAGCTAATTATAAGATTAATGTGAAATGAAAAGGGTCAAGTACCATTGAAGTATTCTTGAAGAAAAAAAGCACAAAGACTTGTCCTTCTAGTTATTAAATCTTATGGTAGTAATGAAGACAGTGTCATATTAGGGTTCAGTTCAGTTCAGTCAGTTCAGTCGCTCAGTCGTGTCCGACTCTTTGCGACCCCATGAATCACAACATGCCAGGCCTCCCTGTCCATCACCAACTCCCGGAGTTCACTCAAACTCCTGTCCACTGAGTCAGTGATGCCATCCAGCCATCTCATCCTCTGTTGTCCCCTTCTACTCCTGCCCCCAATCCCTCC
>NW_011494772.1:6653861-6655304 GCF_000754665.1 Bison bison bison | reverse complement strand
AGCCCCACCAGGCCCAGGGCTGTGCCAAAGAGGCCCAGCTGCAGATTGCGCAGCCACACAGAGCCTGAGCTGCCTTTGAGGATCTTCTCAAAGTAGACACCGGCAAAGCCTGAGGAGAGACAGGAAGCCACCACAGCCGCTAGGCCCACCCCAGGGTTCTGATCCAGTGGCCGTGGACCCCCGCCACCAGCTTGCTGTGCCTGGACAATGGCGACGCCAGTGAAGAGGAGCAGCAGGGAGGCCCACTGCAGCCGGGAGAGGCTGCGGTTCAGCATGAGCACGGAGAACAGTGCTGTGGTCAGGATCTTCAGCTGGTACGTCACCTGTGAGCGGCATGCAGAAGGCACTGAGGGCTGATCCCGACCCCAACATGTGCACATGGGGGATGGCGCCCACTGTGGGCCCCCAGGCACAGTGGAGGCACAGGGCAGAGTAGATGGCCGTAAAAACAGCAAAGATATCCAGCTGCTGGCCACTGACTGGGATGCAACTACACAGCTCTGAGGTGCCTCCCAGAAAGTACACAGGAGGATGGCTGTGCAAGGATGCCCCGGACCACAGCCAAGTCCACATCCCAACCCCGTGTCCCAGCTATGTGAAAAGGGATGAAGCACTTACCCTGAGCCCTGACATAATCATCTGTAAATATGACTGACTTATTTGAAGTACCTCACACAACAGGTAATGAATGAATTGTAAACGTCCTGATGAGGGAGGTCTTGATAAATACATATTGATACAAATGAATCTGTACATATTGATACAAATGAATCCGTTATGAAATAACATCAGTAAACATTTACATAGAGCTTACTGTGTGTGCCAGGTGTGGGTCTAAGCACTTCACATGAATTCATTTAATCCTCACAAAAGAAGTGTACTATTGCAATGTCCAATTTAAAGAGAGACAGAAAGGTTAAGTGACTTGCCCAATATCACACAGCTGGAAAGCAGCAGAGCTGGGATTTGAACCCAGGCAGCCTGGCGCCAGAATCCAGGCTCTTTAACCAATTAAAGAAGCCACCTGTAAATAGCCTAAAGCTTATCCATCACCAACCAAGGGCTCTTCACAGATATTATTTCTTTTAATCATTCCAGCATCCCAGTGAGTAGCTACTATTACCATTTCCCTTCCCAGTTCTCACAGATGAGGAAACTGAGGTTGAGGAAGAGCCAAGGGCATTCCATTCCACAGGAGACACAGCCCCTGCACTTTGCAGTATTTCCTCCCCAAACATCCTATATCCCCCACCCCAGCCAGTTCCTCTGGGGCCATGCTGGGCTTTGGGCTCACCTGGAAAGTGGCAGCTGGCAGGTTGGAGATGGCAACATACTGGAGATTATTCTGCAAGGTATAGATGAGAGAGGGCACTGCAAGCTTGAGTGTGTCCATGTACTGCACCAGGACAGCCTCATGGAGGAAAAGAACCAGGTGCTTCACGT
>NW_011494772.1:6625945-6653761 GCF_000754665.1 Bison bison bison | reverse complement strand
CTGCCCCCAATCCCTCCCAGCATCAGAGTCCTTTCCAATGAGTCAACTCTTTGCATGAGGTGGCCAAAGTACTGGAGTTTCAGCTTTAGCACCAGTCCTTCCAATGAACACCCAGGACTGATCTCCTTCAGAATGGACTGGTTGGATCTCCTTGCAGTCCAAGGGACTCTCAAGAGTCTTCTCCAACACCACAGTTCAAAAGCATATTAGCGTAAGGGTAGACAAAAAAGTCAGTAAAGTAAAATACAGAGTTATGAAACTTATTAGATTTATTATGATTTTGATACTGCTGGACAGTATGAAAATGATTCTCATTTTTTCTGGGTTTCATTTTTTAAATTGAAGAATAGTTGATTTACAATATTGTGTAAGTTTCAGATACACATCATAGTGTTTCTGTTTGTTTGTTTTATAGATTATATTCCACAATAGGTTATTATAAGATATTGGATATCATTCCCCATGCTATGCAGTAAAGCCTTGTTGCTTGTCTGTTTAATGTATTAATCCCATGCTCCTAGTTGTCCCTCCCCCTATTTTCTCCCCTTTGGTAGCTAGCCCCTTTGGTAGTTTTGTTTTCTATATCTGTGACTCTGTTTCTGTTTTTTATATACATTTATTTGAATTATATTTTAGATTGCACCTATAAGTAATATCATATAGTATTTGTTTTTTCTTTGACTTATTTCACTATGCATATTCTCTAGCTCTATCCACGTTGCTGCAAATGGCAATATTTCACTTTATTCACTTCTTAATCCAGTAATCTGTTGATGGGCACTTTAGTTGCTTCCTGTCATGGCTCTTGTACATAGTACTATCATGAACACAGGGGAGCATGTATCTTTTTAAATTAGTGTTTTAATTTACTCCAGATATATACCCAGGAGTGGAACTGCTGGATCAATGGTAGTTGTGTTTTTAGTTTTTTTTAAGGAACTTTCATGCTGTTTTCCATAGCGGCTGCGCCAATTTATATTCCCTACAATAGTGTATGAGGGCTCCCTTTTCTTAATGTCATCTCCAGCATTTGTCATTTATAGACTTTTTGGTCAGTGGTTCTGAGTCAGTCAACTGAAAACTCTAAATGAAATAATACGTCTCCAATGCCCATAAAACACAAAATAGGAAAATATCGGAAATATATAGGAAAATTCTTTTCCAATAGTGAAAGGAAAAGCAATAAACATATTATGAACTATTATTTTAAAAACATTCATAACATTTTTCTAAAGTGTGCATGAAAATCTGTAACCCAAATTGAAACATTAAGATGTCCGATTGTATTAAAATTAAGAACTCATTAAAGAACCCTTCATGAAAGCTAACAGCAAGCCAAAACAGGAAAACTGGTAAGTAAGTCGTGTACATCATTAATAAAGAAAAATGGAACTTAATTAAATCAAGACTTGATCAGACATTTTACAAAAGGGAAATTCTAACTAGGCACTGGAAAGTTCTTAAAATCTTCAGTAAGCAGAAACATTTAAATTAAAACCTCATGTAATACCACATGCCTACCAGAATGACTAAAATTAAAAAGCCTAATAAGACCATCTATTGGAGGATATGTAAAACAGCAGAGATACTTGTATGTTGTTTGGTAGTGGTATAAATTGGTACAACCTCTTTGGCAATTTATTTAGGATCATTTATTAAATTGAATATACTCATATTCTATAACCAGCAATTCTATTCCTAGGTATGTGACCAACACATGTGCTTTCAAATATGCATTAATGTGTGTGTTCAAGGATGTTCATAGTATTAACACATATTAACCTTAAATTTGAAACAACATATGTCCATCAACAGAAGAATGGATAAATAAGTTGTGGTATGTGTGTCAATGAAATAGTGTATAGCAATGAATGATTACAAATGAGTGACTACATTTATACCTGACAATGTGGTCTAATATCACAAATATACTGATAATTGAAAGAAGCCAGACACAAAAGCATGCTTGAAATATGAGTCAATTTATATGTATTTCCACAATGAGCTAAAATAAAATATATTGTTTTGGAAGCTTCTTTTT
Source organism: Bison bison bison (assembly GCF_000754665.1). Taxonomy (NCBI): domain Eukaryota; kingdom Metazoa; phylum Chordata; class Mammalia; order Artiodactyla; family Bovidae; genus Bison; species Bison bison. Next base: position 6,651,720 of record NW_011494772.1, on the reverse strand, counting down.
CAAGAAAAAGTGGTTTTTATTTTTATAGAAAAGTAAGGTGCTGGTTATTGGGTTATTTCCTGACATTGGTTTGGTAGCTAAGTGGCTGCTTGCTTTATATTTATTAATTAATCTTTAGTTTTATGTCTTATGTTCTTTTCTGCATGGATTGTTATATTTTACAATAAAAAGAAAATTAAAAAAAAAATCTGCTCTCCCCACCCTTCTTGAAACCAAGAGAATGAATGGCCCAAGCAGACTCAACTGCCCTGCCCCTTCCATCTGATAAAAGGGAAATGACATGCCTGAATCAAGGGCTACTTGTAAGTTAATAATAAATATCTTTTGCTTCTTCATGGTTCCTGAGCAGTCTTCTTAGTTTTGATTCTACTTCAGATGCAGATTGGAGAAAATGATGGCTCTAAACCTGAAACTCCCTAGTTTTAGAACTCTTATGATGAGTTCAAATATGAGGAATTTTTAAAGATCTCTAAAATTATTGGGCTTCATGGGGGTTATATTTAGAAGACTGTTCATCCTTACTAAAATTCCACAAGCTAAGTGGGGGGTGGAATGGAAGGAGGAGTTGGTTAGTTTATCCTTACCACTGACACAATCAAATCCTATATGCACTTCCCTGGATTCCAGGGAATTCTGAGGAAGTCACCCAAGTTGCCTTTTGTCTCTCCTTATACCCTGTACCCCCTTCCCTGTAATCCTCATGCCCAGTGTCCCCATGCCCTGGTAATGCCTCACCAGCTGTTACCTTGTTCTGATACTAACTGGAACTAAATCAAGTAGCTGCATCTTGATCCTTACTGTCAGACTCAAGTACTTATCTTTGCTGTGCTCAATCTATTGCTGATCTCTCTCAAGAGTTCATTATGTTGTAAGAAATTTCTTGAAACCCAAGCCAAAGCATTGTTATCTTACTTGGCAGTGAGATCACAGTCCCAAATATTCTGAGCTTGCTACCTTTTTTTTTTTTCAATTTCTATGGCTCCCCTAGGTTACAGACCCCATATTGGTTAATGTACCTAGAAATTGCGCCTCCCCTAATGTCCCAAGGTTCTACAGATACAGTTGGCTGTCCATATCCATGAATGTGGAACTTGTGGGCAAGGGGCGATGACTGTGCTGTACCATTTTATATAACGGACTTGAGCATCCTCAAATTTTCATGTCTCTGTGGGAGAGTGGGAGATGGAGGGGAGTTCCTGGAACCAATACCCCATGGATGCCAATGGATGAGTGTATACAGAAGTTTTTAAATCATAGCTACATGTTTCATGTCACTCTGGCCCAACTTGTTCCAGTTGAAGTAGCATCTTTTGATTTTTCCAGTTAGTGAGTCATCAAATGCTATTCATTATTATCCAGAATGAGAGTGAATGATCACACCTAAAAAGTCCTAAATGACTTAGCTTCATTTCCTCCAGTGCTCTCTCTCTCACATGTTATACCAGATAAACTGGATTCTTTAAATAGCCTGTATGCACACAGATACCTGCTTGATTCTGCCTCACTCACATCCTTCACACTTCACATCTTTGTTCAATTCTCACCTCCTCAGTAAAAAATTTCCCAAACTAAAAAAAAGAAATTTCCCAAACTATTTAAAAGTCCAGCCTACCACATTCACTGTCCCTTATTCTGCTTAATTTTTCTCTGCAGCACTTATTATCTGACATACTGCATTTTTACTTGTTTATGATGTCTCTCTTCCACTAGGATGTAATTTCCACTACAATGAGGATTTTTTGCTCTTCCTTTTTCAATTGTATTGATATATTCATAGCACAAATAACTGTTATGGGCCCATAATACACTGATCACATGTAAATGTATTAAATTAATGAAATGTAATTTGCATGAGAAGTTAAATTGAGGAAATAATACCCCAAAAATTCTCTTTTGAAAAAGAGAATTTTTTTTTCAATTCACATTTTGAATTACTGTCCATGAATTTTATAGGAAACTTTGTTTTATATGTGTTGCTGAACTGATTATATATACTTTGTGATTCTTGGGTCTTTTCTTCTCAGGTCTAGGCATTAAACAACCCTTGGGACATATTGATTTTTATCCAAATGGAGGGAAAAAGCAACCTGGCTGTCCCAAATCAATTTTTTCAGGTATACAAAAAATATTTTAGAATAAATTGTGCATGCTTCAAAAGAATGAAAGAAAATCAGTTTTTTTTTTTCCTTTTTAATATGTGGTCAACAGTTTTTTCACCACTGCTGATCATTCAGGAGTTATTGGTGGAAATGATCTAATTTGATCCTTCTGAGTTCATAAATGTTACCAGTAGACATCTCATTTGATTATGTATGAAACCTACTATCCTATAGGTTTATCATTTTTAGTTTATCAGTTTAAACAGAAGTTTAAACAGAAGTAGACATCTCATTTGATTATGGATGAAATCTATTATCTTATAGGTTTATCATTTTTAGTTTATAAGTTTAAACAGAAGTTATGTCAGTGAAGAAGCATGTGTAGCTGAAGTATCATATAACACAAGTTTGGTTTCAGGATTTAATTTTTACCATTGTTGTTGTTGTTTAGTTGCTGAGTTGTGACTGACTATTTTGTGACTCCATAGACTATAGCCCACCAGGCTCCTCTGTCCATGGGGTTTCCCAGGCAAAAATACTGGAGTGGGTTGCTGTTTTCTTCTCCAACCATTACCGCAGTATTATTGTGTGTTATTCACAGATTATGAACTCTTGCACTTGGTCATTCTGTGCATAAAGAGCTAAACAACTGCTCTCTGTGTGGAATTTGGCTTACTTTAGAGCCACGGTGAGAAATGTCCTGAGATCTACAGTGGGAGCTGGTCAAGAACCACATCTTTAAAGGCCACAAAAAACTAGAGTAGTTTAATCAAAGGGACAGGAATGTGAGAAGTTAGGAAAGGAAAGGGACATGATAAATCCTTAATGTCACCTGTTTGCACAGGTATCTTTGGCATTGAGTAGGAATGTTAGGGGTGAGAGTTTAGAAGGGAGTTATGTGTACACTAATAATTAAATATGGTAGCACTGTGTGTGTAATTTGTCAAAGTACTGAAATTAAACATTTTTGCTACTTTATTACTTTAGAAAAATTTCTTCTATATCTCATGTAAAAGGCATACTATATTTAAGCTTCCAAAGGTACCGTTTATTAAGTTGCCTGAGATAAAACTGCATTGTAGTCAGCACTGTGATATTCATAAAGTACACAGCATTAGGTAGAATTTAATCTTTAAATTTTTTTTCTAATTTACTTGAACTTGGCTTAATACATCTAACTGCTTGATTTTTAACACTTAAGGACTTGAATTTATTAAATGCGACCACCAGAGAGCAGTTTACTTATTCATGGCAGCTTTGGAAACGAGCTGCAATTTTATTTCATTTTCTTGTCGTTCATACAAAGATTATAAGACTGGTCTATGTGCGGATTGTGCTGACTTTAAGGGAAAATCATGTCCCAAACTAGGTAAGAGAGATTGTTATGATTACTCTAATTCTTTGCGGAAAGTGAACAACATAATTGTGTTATTATTTTCTGCTGCAAGCTTTCATGTTTACTTGTTAATATACTAACACTTTTGGGAAAAGTCTTCTGTGGGACAGGGAAAATAATTCATTTCCTAGTAAATGTTTTTAAGGTTCTTAGTGAGAGGAACTTGGTCAACCTCTTTTCCACGCTGCATGTAGTGTATGCATGTGGAGGCCTCTTGATCCTTGTTCTTAATACACAGAAGGATCTATCATCCATCTATATTTCCACTAAAGAAAGAAACTTATTCATTTTTAGTGATATTAAGGGTTTTCTTTGCTGTTAGTTTGTATTTTTAAGGGAAGTCTTAAGAAGTGAAGAGGTATGAGCCATGGTTAGCTTTGCATTTATTATTAGCAAGTAGATATGAATCACACATGGTTTGTACTTTCTAAATCAATAAACTTGGTAAGAACAGTTAAATATTGCAACTTTTGATTAACTGAAATCTGACGGTGGGAAATTAGAGAAAAAAGAATCCACATAAAAATAGAATTTTAAAGCTGGAAATGAATCTCAGAGGCTGCTTGTTCAGTGTTTGCCAAAGACAATACCAGACCCCAAGTACGTCATGAGCATGTAGACATCTAATCGTATCATGACAGGTCTACTAGAAATGTTTCCAAAGCCAAGTAGCTTCAATTAAATGGGTAGCAATGACAAAGTCTGAATTAAACAGACTCCTGTGATTTTCTTTCATAGGCGGTATATACTAACATATGTAGAGAATCACTAGAAGAGGCAAGCAATCTGCAGGCTTTGCTAGACTTATTTCCTCATAGACCCCTCTGTCTAGAATATATTTTAGTTTATATAATATATCTTAGTGGGATTGGTTTTCTTCAGCCCTCATGTTGGGGATTGCTTTTCTGGTTCTGTTGCTTTTCCAAAGTCAATTGTGACCCAGTGTGAACATGTGGATTGCTTAAGGGCACAAGTGAAAACTAGAGTTAAATCTCTGAATTTTCAATTTAATATTCTGTCTACTGCATTCAGATTTCAAATTTGGAGGTAACAAAGTAGAAATAGACACATACATGAAGTAGGAAGCATCTTAGATATGTGTGTGTATATTACATATTCTATATGTACAAATAAGGTTTATATCTGAAATATATATTATACATACAGTATATAGTATTGTGTGTATATGTATATATAGCAGAGATTATATATATATTTCATATATAATAGAGGTGATATTATACTATATACCTTGTGTGTATAATGTGCACATATACATGCTGTATCAGCATGAATATGTATATAAGAGAATTGGAGGCTGTGCTCATGGAGTTAAATTTTATGTTTAAGTTTTATCTAATTAGTTTATTTTGCTGAATTCAGTAAAAGGAGTTTCAAGTAAAATTACCAATTTATAAATAAAGACTTTGGCAAATGGACTTTAACCATATGGAGTATGCAACGATCTGATATGATTTCCACAGTGTAGATTTATTTGTGAATCTTCAATGGAAGAGTTGTTATAGTTGAAATAAATAGGATGTGAAATTATTTGAAAAGTGATTTTAAGTTATAAAAATCCATAAACTGTAATTATTATTATAGTACATCAATCCTTTAGTTCTTTTCAGTAATTAGGTATTTTTGTATGCTATTTGATGCGAGTTCAATGACTAATATTCTATTTCTCAAATCTCAGGTTATCAAACTGAGCTATGGAAAGATATTTTAAAAGAAAGGATAGAAAACACAACTCTCAGGACGACTGTATTTTTGGATACTGTTGGAACAAATCCATTCTGTAGTAAGTTAATATTTGTTAACAAATGAACTAATTATTAGTTTATATACTAATTCAATTTTTATCCAAAATTCAAATTTCATTATGTGCTTTCAAGGAACTTTAAAATTTGCTAGAGGGTCAGTTGTACAAATTCAAATAAAATGAGCATATGCTTTGGGTAATATTCTTCCAAAAAACAATCGATGTCTTTTGTTTTCCCCCTCAATTTCCATGATTATTCTCCCATGTTTAGTGTTATGTCAGCATATAACAACTCACAGAGTTTAAGACATCTATCTACACTATTAGCACCCCTTTGGAAACAAGCTAAATTATATAAATACAAAATGCACAAGTAAATAATAATCTTGCCAATTTATTTAGAGTTAAACAAGAAGAGAAAATTTGGAGAACAGGAGAAAATCTCAGAAACTTATTAACGAATTAGATTTATGAGGAAGTATTAAAAAAAGTAAAATTATTCTGTTTAGTGATCAGGAGCTTAAAGTGGTTTAAATAAAGCAAATCCTATTATATGAAAATATTATGAAATACATTTCCATAAGTTTGCCATTGATTCTGGTTCCTGAGGAATAAATATTTGAAATAGACCCAATAAGATATTTTTGGTCAGTTAGTGTAGATATTTTGCAGTCAAAGTTGTTACCAATTTTTAAGATATTCTTTAAATGTTTGTGAGGTGTCCTGTCATTCAGAATTGTTCAGTCGCTAAGTCGTGTCCGACTCTGCAACCCCATGGGCTGCAGCATACCAGGCTTCCCTGTCCTTCACTATATCCTGGAGTTTGCTCAAACTCATGTGCATTGAATCAGTGATGCCATCCAACTATCTCATCCTTTGTCGCCCCTTTCTCCTCCTACCCTTGATCTTTCCCAGCATCAGGATTTTTTCCAATGAGTTGGCTCTTCCCATCAGGTGGCCAAAGTACTGAAGCTTCATCTTCATCATCAGTCCTTCTATGAATATTTAGGGTTGCTCTTTGTTAGGATTGACTGGTTTGATATCCTTGCTATCCAAGGGCTGCTCAAGAGTCTTCTCCAACACTAGAGTTCAAAAGTATCAGTTCTTCAGTGATCAGCCTTCTTTATGGTGCAGCTTTCTCATCCAGACATGACTACTGGGAAAACCATAGCTTTGACTATGTGGAGCTTTGTCATCAAAGTGGTCTTTGCTTTTTGATACATTGTTAGGTTTGTCATAGCTTTTCTTCCAAAGAGCAAGTGTCTTTTAATTTTGTAGCTGCAGTTACTGTCAACAGTGATTTTGGAGCCCAAGAATATAAAATCTGCCACTATTTCCACTTTTCCCCCATTTATATGCCATAAAGTGATGGGACCAAATGCCATGATCTTAGTTTTTCTGAATGATGAAATTTAGGACAGCTTTTTCACTTTCCTTTTCTGCCCTCCTCAAGAGGCTCTTTCAGAATTCAGAATTGGGCTCATCCATTTTTTCATTAAAATTTTTATTGAATTAAATTTAGATTCACATGCAGATGTAAGAACCAATGCAGAGGGATCCAGTGTGCACTTTATTCAGTGGTAAAATTTTGTAACACTATAGAATAAATATAATATCACTCAGTTCAGTCACTCAGTCGTGTCCGAATATTACACGATATTGCTACAATCAATCCATGTTATTTATATTTCCTCACTGGTGTGTGTGTGTGTGTGTGTGTGTCTAGTTCTCTATAACTTAATCATCATATATAGAGCTCTGTATCTATCACCCCAGTGAATATATTGAACTGTTCCATCACTATCAGACCTCTTGGGTGGCACTTTTATAGCTATATATATTAATACCACCTTCATATCCTGCTGTTTCTAATTCTTAACATCCATTAATATATTCCTAAAAATTTGTAATTTTGAAAAATTTTATATAAAGGGAATTATTCACTATGTTTGGAGAAGGCAATGGCAACCCACTTCAGTACTGTTGCCTGGAAAATCCCATGGACGGAGGAGCCTGGTAGGCTGCAGTCCATGGGGTCGCGAAGAGTCGGACACAACTGAATGACTTTACTTTCACTTTTCACTTCACGCATTGGAGAAGGAAACAGCAACCCACTCCAGTGTTCTTGCTTGGAGAATCCCAGGGACGGGGGAGCCTGGTGGGCTGCCGTCTATGGGGTCGCACAGAGTCGGACACGACTGAAGTGACTTAGCAGCAGCAGCAGCAGCATGTATCAATAATTCATTCGTTTTATTGCTGAATAGTATTCCATGGTATGTATGCACTAAAGTTTGTTTAATCATTCATATGTTGTAGAACATTAGGGATGTTTTTAGATTGGGCTATTATATTAAAGCTGCTTTGGATATTTGTATACATGTTTTCATGTGAACTTATCATTTCTCTGGTATAAAGTCTCAGGAATATAAATACAGAATCAGAAGTTAATTTCACATTTAGCCTTATAAGAAATTGAGAAATTTTTAGCGTGGCTGACCATCTTATATTACCCACAGCAAAGTATGAGTGATCTAATGAGTGATTTCTTACTAGCATTTGGTGTTGGTCATTATTTTTTTAAAAAAATTATCCTTCCTGATAGTATATAGTGATATCTTGTTAAGGTTTTAATTTTTGTCACCCTAATGGCTTATGAGTTTGCATATCTTCTCTGTATGGTGAACTGTGTGTTTGTGTCTTTTGCTCATTTTCCAATTGGATTTTTTAAACTATTGGCTTTTGAGGGTTCTTCATATATTTTTATCGGTAGTCCTTCTTTCCTTGTTGAAGATTTGGTCTGCAAATATTTTTTCCTAGTTTGAAACTTGAGTCTTTTCGTCTTCCTCACAAGGGCTTTCACAAGGGCAAAAGGGTTTACTTTTGATGAAGTCTAATTTATCGCTTTTTCTTTTCAAGGAACATTCTTTTGATATCTAAGAACTCTTTGATGAGCCCTCAGTCCTGAAGATTTCCATTCAAATTTTTTTCTAACAGTTTTATAATTATATGTGTTCCTTTAAACATACACAATCTTGTTTCAAATTTATATTGAAAAGCACATATCTTAGAATATCTAAAATAATTATTACAAAGAATAAAGAAGAAACAATCACTTTGACCTCCTTCTGCATTGCAACTTTTTTTCCGATTCTCTTCTTCCGTCCTCCTCTTTCACCTTTACGGCTTTGTGATTACAATCTTTGGAACTGTATTATGCCCACGTGAGTAATTCAAGACAACCTCTCTCTTCTAAGGGCAGCTTATTAGCAACCTTAATTACATTTGAATTCTTAATTATTCTTTGCCATTTCAGGTAACATATTCACAAGTTCCGGAGATTAGGACATGGACATATCTGGGGAGGTCTGCTACAGTTAAATATACACATGTGAGTTTTCACAGTCTACTGGTATCAGTATTTACCACTTCAAGTGAAATGTGAGAACTTCACTTCCATTTAGGTTACTTTACGTTCTCCACTTTTTAATATTACTGTCTCAAATATCAGATTATGTGATAATTTTATTTCAATTATCAAATATGATATATCAATTCACAAGGGTAAGGATAATTTATTGTGAAAGTGTTAGTCACTCAGTCCTCTGTGACCCCATGGTCTGTAGCCCGCCAGGCTCCTCTGTTCATGGAATTCTCCAGGCAAGAATACTGAAGTGGGCTGCCATTCCCTTCTTCAGGGGATCTTCCCAATCCAGGGATCGAATCCAGGCCTCCCTCATTGCACGCAGATTCTTTACCATCTGAGCCAACAGGGAAGCCCACTTTATTGTGTGTAGCCATATTTTTTTCTTTTCCCATTTCCCCTTTTTATTTCTGCTGCTGCTGCATTGCTTCAGTCGTGTCCGACTCTGTGTGACCCCATAGACGGCAGCCACCAGGCTCCCCCGTCCCTGGGATTCTCCAGGCAAGAACACTGGAGTGGGTTGCCATTTCCTTCTCCAATGCAGGAAAGTGAAAAGTGAAAGTGAAATTGATCAGTCGTGTCCGACTTTTAGCGACCCTATGGACTGCAGCCCACCAGGCTCCTCCGTCCATGGGGTTTTCCAGGCAAGAGTACTGGAGTGGGGTGCCACTGCCTTCTCCATTTTATTTCTGAATACTCCAGAATTATTTACTTCATCAATTCCTCTGTGTTCCTTCTTACAACATGTAAGAATGAGTCTGCTAAAGAGAAATTCTTTGTTTTCTTTGAAAATGTCTCTATTCCTCCGTTATTCTCAAAGTATAGTTTTTCTGTGTATAAGAAATAGAGTTGAGTTCTTTCTTTTAGCACTTAAAAAGTGTTGTTATCACTTCCTTTTGGCCTCTGTGGTTTCAGATTCATTGTAACTCAATTGGTTGTTCTCCTGTAGCTAACACATCATTTCTCTTTGGCCGCTTTCAGGATATTTTTCTTTTTTCTTTTAGTGTTCTGAAGCTTGATTATAATTTTTTTTGCTATAGTCTGACAGGTCCCTGGGGCTCTGTCCATTTTTTTCTGTCTGTTTTTTCTCTGTTTTCAGATTGAGTGGCAGATTGATCTGTCATCCAGTTCACTGATTTCTGTCCTCTATTATTTCCACTCTACTACTGAGACTATCCCATAAGTTCTGTGTCCATTATGGTAGTTGTCATTTATGTAATGTCTACTTTATTTCCTTTTATAGTGTCTATTTCTTGGCTGAGACTTTTCTACTTCTTCATCTTTTTTCAACAGCCTCTGACTCTGAAGCATTTTTATGATGGTTCCTTTAAAATCCTTGTCGGATTTTCCCAGCATCTAATTCATCTCAGTGCTGGCATTAGTTGATTGTCTTTTCTCACCAGAGTTGTGATTTTCTTTGTTCTTGGTATAACAGATAATTTTCAGTCACATCTTGGACATTTTCTCTATGTGACAATTCAAATGCTGTTTAAATCTTTTATTTTAGCAGGAGTTACATTGTTTAGGTTTTAGCTTTATATATTCTGAAGCTGTGAGTTTTAGCTATATAGTTTCAGGATTTTCATATTTTCCTGGTGACTTGCTTTTTTTTTTTGCTTCATAATTAGAAATGCATTTTTTTCTATCTTTAATATTATATTCTGTATTATTTTATTTTACTTATTTAACAATGAATAATTATTATGAATATTATCATTAATCAGATGCTCACTTATATTTACCAGTTTCAGTTTTCTACATTTTAACTTGTCCTTTTTTCCCTCCTCATCTCCTTCCTTTTGGACTTAATGTTTATCTTGCTAAAATAGACCCTTAATAACTTTTCACTAAGTAATGTCTCTCAGTTTGTTTCCCTGAAAATATCCTTATCGTTTTCTTACTCTGGAGTGCAATTTTACTCCAGAATAGAATTCTACACTGAGAGTCATTCTCATTGAGTACTTAAAAGATATTAATTCTCTTGTTTTAATATAAATTTATATTTTCATTTATTAGTAATCTAATGGAGATAATCTACAGTTTTATTCTTGTTAAACTTATATATGTATATGTGCATTTATTTATTAATCTGTTAATTTAAATAATCTATTGTTTTCTTCTGGTTAAACTTATATATGTGTATACATATTTATTTATTCATCTAATAATTTAGTCATGATTTATTGTTATCATTTTCTAGTCTCAATGTTCAATCCAAGTCTCTATTAAAATTAAATGAAAAATGTTTGTTATTTCAAAATAAATATTCATGCCACATTTTATCATAGAAAACTGTCGTCACTCTGCTCTTCAAAATTCTCCCTTCAGAACAAGGTGGATTTTGTTTTTTCCAGAATTTATGTACCATAACCCTGGAGGATATTTCATGTAAATTTATGGAGGTCCTTAACCAATAGGGACTTGTAAATTTAAATTCTGTGTTACCTGGAGTTTATTTTAGTCTCAGGGAATTTCTTTTTTCCACTTAAGACTAATACACAACCACTAGGAAGAATTTTCCAAGTTTCTCTTTCAATGACAAAGCAGAGCATTAAGGTCCCTGACTCTGTGCAGGGTTTTTCATTTCGGCTCCATCATTCAGTGCTGCATGGAAGTTGACACTTCAGTCTCTGTCTCCATGCTACAACCAGTTCTCACATCCTTTAGAGACCCAGGGCTTCAATTCTTAAGACTTGCCTTTAATTTCTCTTCATTGCCGCCTCCTAGTATTTGGTCTTTCTTCATCTGTGCTTGGTTATATACCTAATTTATGAATTTTAACCCAGAATTTCTATGTAATTATACCAGGAGTCAGGGTAATTATGTAACATCTCAATATATCATACTTCCAGGAATCATCTGAGCAATATGAGCACCCACTTTTTTGGGTGAGGGGACGAAGATATTTTATCTAATGCTGGGTAGTCACTGCAAAGTAAAAAGTGTTCCTTTATGTCTTTTGTGCTATCAATTGATAAGGGCCAGTTACCTTGAGGTGTCCTAAGGATCTAAGTACTCTTAGCTGTTTAACAGAAACATTTAACAGCTAACATGCTCAATTTTTCTACATGTGTATCTCAGAATAAAAGTTCATCTATTCCACATTCTGTTTCTATACATTTTCTTCCAAGAGTTTTGCATAATACTTGGGAATATTCACAGAGAGTAGGAAATTTCTGTGTAGCCCAGGCAATAATGGGTAAAGGGATGAGTTCAGCATCTTTTCCTCTGAAAGTTATATCAATTTTTGTAATGACATTTTGAAAAAGAGATACTATGATCTCACTCTATATAGGATTGTCTAATTTTATTGTCTGGCTTCCCTGGTGGCTCAGTGGTAAAGAATCCATCTGTCAGTGCAGGAGATGAGGGTTCCATCCCTGGCTTGGGAAGATTCCCTGGAGAATGAAATGGCAACCCACTCCAGTCTTCTTGCTTGGAAAATCCCATGGACAGAGGAGCCTGGCAGGCCATGGTCCATGGAGTCACAAAAGAACTGGACATGACTTAGTGACTAAATAACTGTCATTCCTAAATAGCCAGTGAAATTGGGAATTATATTTGTCAAGCAAATATAGGTAGGACTATTAATCATATAATTAAGGAACCTTATAATATTTACCTTAGATGTACTGATGGAGAAAAATTAATTAACCTAAATTCTGCTATTTTTTGGTTTTGAGACCAGTTAGTATTTACTAATTATTTGACCAACTTTTCAGCATACTCATGACTGACTGGCAAGCTTTCATTTTTTCAAGACTAGTGAAAATTTAACAAAAGGGAAAATCTATTACCTGTGTACCAAATGAGTGCCTCTCAATATTATTTGCAGATATAGTATGTGCCTAGATTACATAAATATATATTTACATGCATATTTGCACCAAAATAAAGTTTAAAAATAACATGAATTGCATTCCACATTTTTGTTTTGTAGCCTATTATTTTGTTCTCAGTATAATTGTTCTGGATAAAAATATGAAGGATGGCTATGTTACATTTAAATTATTAAACCAACTTGGAATCGTTGAAGAGCCAAGGCTCTATGAGTAAGTATAATTTAGTGTCTCTTTCTTTCGTAAGATATATTTTCTCAAGCATCCACTTTTCAAGATAATCCACACAGTATAAATTTTCTATGCAGTGAGTCTTAAATTGTTAAATATTAAATGGATCTCTGATTGTCATATAACTAAATAATTTGTTGATGTTATACATCTAGCTACTGCAAGAGTTAAAAGACAAAAACTTTCCACCTAATTTTGAGCACTCCTAGGATTTGTTATAATAACTATTGATATTATTCCATAATATTGATTTGGCCAAAAAAGTTCTTCCACATTTTTCTGTAACATCTTGTGGAAAAACCCAAATGAACTTTTTTGACCAACCCAATAGTTTATTACTTTAAACTGCTTAAAATTGTGTATAAATGTATATACCCTTACACACATATATTTGTGATTCATTACTTATTCTTATCAGACACATGCTTTGTTAGCTTTTAAATTTACTTATTCAAGTGTTATTTAGCACAACCAAATGTATTCAGGTGTTTCACTAAATAATGGGGATCCAAACTAAAATAGCAATGTTACCATTCTCGAGGAGGTCACAGAGTACTGGAGGAGACTAATGCATAATTACACGTTTGAGTAATAAGTCTTAGAGAAACAAAACACTCATGAACTATGGGAATCCAGAAAGAGAAGAAAGGAAATGTTCAAAAGGATGGTATTATCATCAGGGAATGGATGAGGGTGCTTTCAAAGGCATGGAGATAGAAAGTGGCTGAGTTCAGTAATAGCACACAGACTGTGGTCCTAGAGCAGTTGTTTCAAGCTTGTTCAGAAGGCAAACAAATTATGAGTCTTGATTTCAAAGAATCATGTTCTGTGCAGAATACTATTTTAAATACTGATGCATTTTATTCAAATACCTGATGAGTACATTTTTCATGAAAAATGTAAAAATATGAAACCCATATACAAGGTAAATCTGTCCATCTAAGTCTGGCCAATGGCCTTCATGTTTTTCTATTAATAATTCTTTGCTAATGAATTTAGTCATGCTTTGGGATATTAACTGTTTCAGATGCCATGGGAGTGAGAGACTTCTAAGTGATCTTTTATTTCCCTTTTCAAAATTAAAATAGGACTATTTTCTTGCTGGAGAAAATGTGCTATACAGTAGAAAGTGAGAATAATCTATAATTACATCATGCAGGGATATTCCCATTTACGTTAGTTTATAACCATCCCTCTTTCTCCTTCTCCTCCTCCTCCTCCTATTTCTCCTTCCCTTCCACCCCCACCTCTTCCTCTTCCTCCTCTTTCTTTCTCTTATACATACCCCTGTGCACGCATGTGTTATTTTTTCACTTAGCAAAATTAGGATATTTTTGCAAATGTGTTCTGCTTTCTGATGTTTATACTGAATGCTATAGCATTTTTTTTTGTACTATGTCACTAAAAATCACTTACACATTGTAATATGATGCCAAATATATTGATATGCCAATATAGGATTTAAAACCGAGTGTCAATATTGTGTATTCAGGATAGAATGACTCCTCACATGATGAGTAATGGGGAGATTAGTGTGAAACAGGTGCAGAGTGGTGGCTATCATTATAATTTATATGAAAGATAATGGGGGCTTGCATCAAGTCAGGGAAGTGGGATTTTAGGATTTAGAATAGATTTGTTTTTGTGATTAATTAAATGTGAAAATGAAGGGAAAAGTGATTAGGAGTGACTCTGAGCTTTAAATTTGGTGCCTATTTGAATTATGGTGTCATTCACTGAGCTAGGAGATACAAAGAGAGGAACCAATTTAACCATTCAATAACATGTCTTGAACTGTACTAGAAATTAAGGACAAATTTAGGGAAAATTAGATTTCTGTTCCTTCATACTTGTAGTCTAGTGAGCAGATAGAGTTTACAAACACAGTAAGTTCCCTACGTATGGATGAGTTCCGAGAGTATGTTCATAAGTCCAACAAAGTTAGCCTAGGTACCCAACTAACACAATCGGCTACCTAGGACTGTACTGTAAGGTTTATAATACTTTTAACACAAATAATACATAAAACGCAAACAGACAAAAAAAATAAAGAAGACATTTTCAATCTTACAGTACAGTACTTTGAAAAGTGCCGTAGTACCAGCTATGTCTCTGCTGCTTGTCCACTTGCTTTCGGACATCCCGCTTGAGATAGCGAAGCCGTGCTACTGTACTCTACACAGTGCTTTTGTGTACCTTACTGTGTGCAGCTACTTGTAGAAGATTAATGCATGTTGTAGTGTACACCAGACACAAGGACTAACGTGACTGGACATGAGAACACATGTTCACATCTTTGAAACTTCACAACTTGAAGATTTGTATGTGGGGAACTTCCTGTGCATAATACAAATAAAATAATGATATTCACTATTTCTGTTTCCAAGCAACTTTTAATATCTATATTGAGCTCTGGAGAAGGAAAGGGCAACGCACACCGGTATTCTTCCCTGGAGAATCCCATGGACCAAGGAGCCTGGTGGCTACTGTCCATCGAGTCACAAGAATTAGACATGACTTAGTGACTAAACCACCACCACCATATTGAGCTAGGCACTGTACTAGGAGCTGAATATACTAGGATGAGAAAAACATGATACTACCCTCATTAAATGTATAGTCTAATAAAGGATATAAAATAAACGAGTAGTGATAAAATTATGTAAATAAGATCTGTCTGTGAAAAGTGTCTAGAGGCAAACCATAGAACGTATGGGAACATAAAATAGTTGAGTCACTAAAGCTTTTTCTAAGGACTTTTTATATTTGTTGAGACAAAACTGAGGAGCAGAAGTTAATCTGCTCTGCTGATTCCAGGTAGAGGGGCCAACAAAGGCAAAACTCCTGAAGCAGGAGGAAGTGTAGTCCATTTCAGGAGCTGAAGGAACTTTGATATGTCTGAGAACAGAGTCAGGGGAAGGAAGAGAATGATGAGACAGGTAGAAAGCACCTAAATTTTGTAGGAATTAGAATTTGTAGGACATGTTCAAGGGTTTTTATTTTAGTCACTGAGCAAGTGAAAACCAATAAAGTATTTGCTTTGGGGCAGTCTGGATAGAGCCAGGACTGGGGTTTTGTTTTGGAAAAACAGTTTGACCAGAGTGGATTGGAGAGTGAAAAGACAGGATGCTGTTGCAAGAATAAAGGCACAGAACAATGGTACCCTGAGATAAAGTGTTTTCAGTGGAAATGAAAAAATAAGGATGAGGATGGATGCAAAGAAGATTCAAGATATCCCATAGAGTATAGGCACATAGCATAGATTCAATGTAGGAGTTGAAAGAGAGGATGATCTGAAGGGTGAGGTCTAGTTGTCTGGTATGGACAATGCATTGTGGTTCCATGTAAAATTATAAGGAAGTTTCTGAGCTACAGGGCTTTTGGTGAGAGGTGAGTGTTGGGGAATATGTCATTAAATTTGAACTTACTGAGCTTTAGGCCTTCTTGAGATATCCAAGTAGACATGGTGAATAACAGTTGTCTGGGTCTCATTAGACAGGGCTCATCTGGAGGTAGAGACATGGTGATCAGGAGCAAACAGTCGGTATTTGGAATGAATGGAGTAGATATGAGTTTTGTGGGGAAGACAACAATGTTTCCATCTGGATACGCTGACTTTGAAGTATCTCTGAGAAATCTAGATAAGTTCTTGGACAGAAGTTAGAGATGTGACCAATGACATCATGTTCTGTGAAAGAGGAGGTAGTCACTCTGACAGGGATGGGTTTTGAGGGGAGTGATAACAACCTCTTTGGGGTCTAGATGCTTTGGAGAATCCAAAGGAGAAGGGAACAGGCCAAATATAAGATGGCACAAGTGCTGGGTGTGCCGCAGGTTGCTTTTCAGCCATTCTGTGTGTGACAGGTGCCTCAAACAAAGAAATTATTTAACACATTTTAAAAAAAATTTCTTGTCCTCTACTTTTCCTTTCCCTTCCCTCCCCCTCCTTTTCCTTCTTTTCTCTTCTTCCTTCATTCCTTCCTTCTTTCCTTCATATCTCCCACCATCTTCTCTCCCCTGCTCCTTCCCTTTCTTTCCTTCTCCTCTTTCTTCCTATTTTTCCTCCTCCTCCCTTGTTCTTTCCTTTAGAGGCAGGCAGACCCATGATATGATAAAGTGGCACAGAACAGGAAAGGATTATTATTTGTGGGTCCAGTCTATTCACAGAATGGTGATAGCTGTTCAGGGGCTTATAAAAAGTAGCAAAACATGGATTCTCTAATCTTAGACAAGTGTAGAATCTAGACAACGAGGCGGAAAGACAAGATGTCCCAATTTTTCTCCAAAATATTTTCCCCAAATATTTGAGTGTGGGTGTTACATATCTTTTTACTTTATCTTGTTTTTAATTAGTTTATACTATTTTAATAAATGTCACATATTTTATTGTTTGGCCTTTTCACTGTAAGATTGATATTTCTACCTAACATTGATACGGTTATATTGATTTTAAAGTTGTATTACATTTCAAATTACTAATATGATGAGATATCAAATTTTATATTTAGGAGGCACAAAATATTTTATAAACTTCAAGAATTCAAGATTCTTGGTCAATTTTTAAATGATGTTGCAAATATTTCAAGCATTGGTTTGGCATATTTTCAAAGCTCAAATCAACAATGTTCCACGTGCAAATACACTATTCAGCTTCTCAAGCTAAAATCACTTACATATCCAGAAAGGTAAGAAAACTAAATTCTAATTCCAATGTTATCTTTTAACTTGAAAATATTCCTTTGCTAGGGAGTGGTTTAAAAATTCATGTACTCAAATGTTTATTGTATATTTTAGATTATATTTATAAAGACAGTAGACAATCTAAAAAGTATATAAAATTTTTTGGCTTAAATGAGATTTATTTTGGAATCACATTATCCAAGCAGAGAAAAAAGATATATAATTACTTCATGAGATACAGTAAACATGAAAAAAGTTAAATAAATGTCTGCCTTAGAATTTTAAGTTATTTCAATAGAGTTCTGGATTGCTAAAAATGTCTCTTCCTTTGTTGACTGCAACACTTTATCTTTATTTCTCTTTATGTTCCTGTATTTATATACTTGATTTCCCAGTTACCTTTTTGTGAATGTTGAACATAGTAAATAAGAAATTTTGGAGAATAAAAATGATAAAAATGGTAAGTGGTAAGAATATTCATTTAGATGAGGTATATATTCACAGAGAGGGGCTGGAAAATTCTTTGAAATAATTTATAAATTATTTTGTAAGCTTTTGGCATGAGAATATTTAGTCATTCAAAAGTTAATGAGTGAAAAGTTATTGTAATGGAAAAAAGTCAAAGGGTAATTTTACTTTTGCCATTGACTGAAATACTTACAAAAATATCAAATATATGGGCATCATCAGTTAGGAATATTAGCAACACCATTGCCCGACAAGTATATCAGAGACAGAAAGAAACTTTGGTGGCGGGGAGGGCAGTCATATATAAAGGACTAGAGCTGCAAGATTTTTAACCTTCAACTGATCTCTATATCTATTATTTTAACTATGTAAAGTCTATACTAAATATAAGAGTAGGAACTATATTTGTAGTGCTCAAAAAATAGATCTTAGAGAGGTCAAGTTTATTGCACCATCATATTCCCCTGGTCTCCTCCATTAATACCTCTCTGAGCCTCAGGATGGTAAATATAAATAAAGAAGTGTAGTTGTTGTAATTTTACATGCTCTGTTTCTGGCACTTAAATGGTATCAATACACCCCCACTGTACAGATTTCACCAAATAACTTGATCATTAAGGATCTCCCACTCTTCAAAGGTAAAGCAAGAGGCCAGCTCCCTCCCTCTGCCCCCTTTGTCTAACTAACTTATTCATTGTTGTCATCGTGGTAAGAAAACTTAAAGTGAGATCTACTTTCTTGGCAAAGTTTTAAGTGCACAATAGTGTTTATAATAGTTACGAGGTTTACAGCAGGCAAAAATAAGCAAACAAAAACCTCTTACAGGGCTTTCCTGGTAGCTCGGTAGTAAAGAATCTGCCTACCAGTGCAGGAGACATAGGTTCAATCCCTGATCCCTGATCCCATGGGATTCCACATGCCTGGAGCAACTAAGTCTGTATGCCACAAATACTGAGCCTGTGCCCTAGAGCTTAGGAGCCACAACTACTGAGCCCATGCAACTACTGAAGCCCTAGAATCCATGCTCTGCAACAGGAGATGCCACTGCAGTGAAAAGCCTGCATAGGGCAACTAGAGAGTAGCCCTTGTTCGCCACAACTAGAGAAAATCATGTGCAGCAACAAAGACCCAGCACAGACATTAGTAAATACGATTTTTTTTTTTTTAAAAAAAGACTGCACTTCCACTGCAGGGGGTGAGGGTTCAAAAAAAGAAAAACAAAAAAAGAAAAAACTTACAAAAGACAGAAAATCCAACCACAAATTGCTAAAGATAAAGGAGATATGTGCATGCTAAGTTGCTTCAGTCATGTCTGATTCTGTGACCCAGTGGACTGTAGCCAGCTAGGCTTCTCTGTTCATGGGATTCTCTAGGCAAGAACACTGGAGTGTGTTGCCGTTTTCTTCTCCAGGGAATCTTCCTGACCCACGGATCAAACCTGCATCTCTTTTGTCTCCTGCATTGGCAGATGAGTTCTTTATCACTGGGGCTACCTGGGAAGCCCAGCGGGCTATGTAGCCAGTTGTAATTGAAATTCCATGGAAGATGTGGCTTCTGGCTTGGCTGCATTCAAAGCATGAAGGATTTTTGCATGGTATCTCTTGGCTCAGGCATTAACATTGCTTCATTCTCAGTCTTCATGGTATCAAGTCAGTTGCCCATACCTACTTGATTCCAAGTTCAACTCCCACAGGAAAAGAAATAAAGTTTAAAGATCCCACTGCATCTCACTGGTTTTCATTGGGCAAATTCATATCTCTGAACCTCACACTGTGTTCAGGGAATTCAATTCTTCTGATTGTCCAGGGAAATAAGTTCCTTCATTGGTTTATGCTTAACTTTGAGACAAGATGGGATCAAATTTATCCAAAGTTTATAGACGGAGGGTAGAGTAAAGAAAGACGGGGGTATTATTACATGAAAGGGATAGATGGTTGGTGACAAAAATCACAGGCCACTACAGAGAGACTGAAAATATTTTGATATCAGGCAAAGCATTAATTAAACATAGATTGTCCTCCTTGTAATATATCCTGTGTGTGTGTTAGTCACTTAGCCGTGTCTGACTCTGCAACCTCATGGACTATAGCCCACCAGGCTCCTCTGTCCATGGGATTTTCCAGGCAAGAATACTGTAGTGGGTTGCCATTTCTTTCTCCAGGGATCTTCCCAACCCAGGGATCAAACTGAGGTCTCCTGTATTGCAGGCAGGTTCTTTATCATCTGAGCCACCAGGAAAGCCCAATATATCCTACTAAAGTTAAATATTGATTTTACTATAAACCATAATTTTGACTGGCTGACACAGTTAACTTGTGAATGAAAGCAATAAATGAATAGTTAAGCTAGAGAATGCAAATTAAGATCATTTAAGATCTGGGTACTTCAAACAGTTGGGGGTTAGGTTTCTTAAATAGGTATGTTCATGTTCCTGCATGGCTATAATTTAATATTTTGACTGATAAGACAGGTAAGAATAAACATTGAAGTAACTCCTCAAATAATTTACTCCAGTGACATAGAGGGTTTATATACAAATTTAGACATTTTTCTTTTTTCAAATTAATTAAACATTTAAATCTCTAATTTTGTAGCTTTGGCCTCTATGTTTTACTTACTTTAGGATAACTTCTCTTGTTAATTCAGTATTGGTTTCATTAAATATTTTCAAGGTTCTTTTGAAAAATATAAAAATATTGAATTTATAATATTGAAAGCATTATAAATGAAGCTTAGATTTAATGAGGTTCAGCATTTGGCTAAGAAGATCCAAAAACTATCTTTAGAGAGTAACCTCAGAAAACCAATTCACAGTTATGCTATTTGTGCTGAAGTCATTAATACTTCATTTTGTCTTTTAAACTTCCCAATTAAAAGTCCAAGGTACCCTGGGAGAATGTGGGAATTGAAACTCTAGAATTCTGAAGGGTGTTTAAAGAAAGCAATTTTGGCAAAACTTTTACATTTTTAACAAAGTTTGTTCATTCATTCTGAGACTTGTCCGCCATCTTCAGTATCCACACCCCATTTTCTTCTGGATCCTCAAATGATGTTCTAGGTCAGTGTAATGTCGACAGGTGATACAGATTAAGAACTCTAAACAATGTCAACAGTGTGAGCAGCCACTGTGTTTCTATTTATATATGCAAGGTAAGCTGTGCCTCATATATGAATTATGTGGTTTTAGGATGATGGGAGAAGGCAGTGGCACCCCACTCCAGTGTTCTTACCTGGAGAATCCCAGGGACAGGGGAGCCTGGTGGGCTGCTGTCTATGGGGTCGCACAGAGTCGGACATGAATGACTCGACTTAGCAGCAGCAGCAGCAGGATGACTGGATATGAGTTTTTTTACATACCATTAGAGTATTGAACATGAAGGTTATTATACCTAAATGTTTTTAGAAATCCAGTATTTTAATTACCATATTAAGGGACAAGATATTATTTTCTACGTCTAAAATTGTTTTAGGTTAAAGTTTTGTTGCAGTTGTGTACGATTTTTGAAAAAGTTTGATAATTAGGATAAGTGATTATCTTTTTAAATTGTCTAAAATTATCACATAATTTTACCTGATAATTGTATAATTGGACAATGTAAGCAGGACGTTTCAGGTTAAAATTCTAAAAACTACAGCACATATATTTTCAATAACTATGCTTACCCAATGGCTCAGTAGGTAAAGAATCCACTTGCAGTATAGGAAACCTGGGTGACACAGGTTCAGTCCCTGAGTCAGGAAGATCCCCTGGAAGAGGGAATGGCAACCCACTGCAGTATTCTTGCTTGAAAAATCCCATGGACAGAGGAGCCTAGTGGGCTATAATCCAAAGGGTAGCAAAGAGTCAGACACAACTGAGCAACTAAGAATGCAATGCTGTAAGATGCAATTATATAAATACCAAGTAATCAATACACATCTTAACAAAATTTGATTAAAAGTACATTATATAAATATATAAATAAAATAGTAACTAAATATAAATGTATTTTACAATCAATCCTCATTCATAAAATAGTTGCTTTTCTTTATATTTTTGCCTTGTAATATGTTCCATAGCTTTTCAGTGTCATTTGTAAAATATATATTTGACTCCTAGCAGATGCTCGACTAGGGGCTTCCCGGGTGGTGCTAGTGGTAAAGAATCCTCCTGGCAATGCAGGAGAGATGCAGGTTCGATCCCTGGGTTGGGAAGAGCCCTGTAGGAAGGCATGGGGAATTCAGTATTCTTGCCTGGAGAATCCCATGGACAGAGGAGCCCTGTGGGCTACATCCATAGGGTTGCAAAGAGTCGAACACAACTGAAGTGACTTAGCACTCATGCACAGATGCTCAATTTATAGCAGTCCTTTCTTTTCATTTTCATTCCCTTCTCTTGTTGGTCTCCAATTTAACTTTTCTTATACTCATTTTATCTATACACATATTTTTCAAGCAACAGACTGGACAAGTCAATAATTATGTGAAAAATATTGGTCTGTTTTGCCAAAATAATTCATCAATAAAATGCTTTGTTCCCCCAAATTCTGTGAAGCTATGTCTCATTCTGCAACCTCATAAACACCTCTGCTAAGTCACTTCAGTCGTGTCTGACTCTGTGCGACCCCATAAATGGCAGCCCACCAGGCTCCCCTGTCCCTGGGATTCTCCAGGCAAGAACACTGGAGTGTGCCATTTCCTTCTCCAACGATGAAAGTGAAAAGGGAAAGCTAAGCCGCTCAATCGTGTTCGACTCCCAGGGACCCCAGGGACTGCAGCACCAGGCTCCTCTGTCCATGGGATTTTCCAGGCAAGAGTACTGGAGTAGGGTGCCATTGCCTTCTCCGATAAACACCTCTACCTTCTTGTAAAAGTTTCATTCATTGCTAATTTGTAAACTTCTTATCCAAACACTATATTCACTTCTACCACACTTCTCACTCTTTTAATTTAGTGATCAGAATAATCCTCATCCATCAGAGTTGTTGGGGATATAGGAAGACTCTGAGCAGAGTTAAGAACTTCAGAAAAAGAAATCTGCATTGGTTGCAAATTTAGCTGATAAAATGGAATTTATCTTGTGAGTTATTTGCCCTAAATTCAATTCAAGCTTCTCTTTTAGGGAATGAATATTTTAAAAAGTGTTGGACAAGACACTTGACAGTCCCTTGAACTGCAAAGAGATCAAATCAGTCAATCCTAAAGGAAATTAGTCCTGAATATTCATTAGAAGGACTGATGCTGAAGCTGAAACTCCAATATTTTGGCCATCTGATGCGAAAAACTGAGTCCTTGGAGACCCTGATGCTGGGAAAGACTGAATTCAGGGGGAGAAGGAGACAACAGAGGACAAGATGGTTGGATGGCATCACCAACTTGATGGACATGACTTTCAGCAAGCTCTGGGAGTTGGTGATGGACAGGGATGCCTGGTGTGCTGCAGTCCATGGAGTCGAAAAGAGTCGGACATGACTGAGCAACTGAACTGAACTAAGGAAGATTTTTAATTTTTTTCACCAAGGTGTATTTTTTGGATGATGTATATGATTTAAGGAAAAATTATTGTATGTAAAGGATTGATGACTTAATTCAAGATTTAGACATTAAAGGGAATACCAGAGAAGTTTGGCTTGTTTTACTATTAGTGAACTTCTTATAAGAAGTTTATAAGAAATTCTTATAAGAATAATAGTGGTTAAATTTATTTTTGGTTGTTGTTCAGTCTCTCAGTCCTTGTGACCCCATGGACTGCAGCATGCCAGACTTCCCTGTCTTTCATCATCTCCCAGAGCTTGCTCAAACTCATGTCCATTGAGTCAGTGATGCCATCCAACCATCTTGCCTCTGTTGTCCCCTTCTCCTCCAGCCTTCAGTCTTTCCCAGCATCAGGGTCAGTGAGTCAGCTCTTCCCTTCAGGTGGCCAAAGAATGGGAGCTTCAGCTTCAGCATCAGTCCTTCTAATGAATATTCAGAGTTGATTTCCTTTAGGATGGACTGGTTGGATCTCCTTGCAGTCCACAGACTCTCAAGAGTCTTCTCCAACACCATAGTTCAAAGCATTAATTCTTCAGCGTTCAGTCTTCTTTAAATTTATTTAGCATCTACTACATCTCAAATGCTATTTTTACAATCTTTGCAACAACTCTATGAGTTAAGTATTTTCTTTGTTTTGTTAGTAAAGAAAGAGAAACTCAGAGGTTTAAAATAACATGTCTAAGGTCTCTTAGCTGAGAATTGCCTTCGTCATGACAGGAAGCCAGACTTTTCTTGGTTTTATTCATTTGTTGTTTCCTTTATTTTTAGTTGCTGCTATTTTTATAGGAATAAAGTTTTTCACTAATTAATATAGTCAGTTATTCTCATTGTGGGACATTTGGGAAATTAATTCACATGTAGTCCTGTAACTAAGAGATAACACCATTAATATTTTGTCATGTTTACATATAATCACACATGCTACAGTGGAATCATGAATTTAATTATTTGATTCACTGTCTTCTTAATCATGTTTTACATAGACAAGTGTTAGATACAACTCCATTGCTGGTTAAGTAGAAATAGGGTAAAGTCATTAGGATATGCCATAGAGGAAAAAATAAGCATATGTGTCATTTTAATTTTTATGGAAAGATCTAATCTATTTTTTTACATAAAAATTTAATTTTTATGTAAAATATAAATAATTTTAATTTTTATGTAAAATCTAAAATCCACACTCTAAATAGTGTCGTTTTAAGTTTTATGTAAATTCTAAACAGAAAGTCATTAGGATATGCCACAGAGGAAAAAAATAAGCATGTGTGTCATTTTAATTTTTATGTAAAATCTAAGCAGAATTTTTATGTAAAATCTATCTAAATAGATAGACTATGAAAATTTGTTAAATTTATAAAATTTAGATGCAGTTACTTGTACTCAGGGAAAAAACTAAAATACATTTTGTGGGTGGTTAACAGAACTCTTAACATTCCCTGTTGGCTGTGGATGCTAACAGATGCTTGAATGAAATTCATGCTTTAAGTTTAATTACCTAGATAATTGCAGTAACCATTTAGTTGCTTTTCCTGTTTAGATCTGTCCATACAGATAATGTGCAATTAATGAGAATTAGCACTGCCAAACTATTGGGAGTGTGAGTGATAAAAATGTGATGCCTTATGGTCCAGAATAAACTGTGTATCTAACTCAGTCAATAATTAGCTGTCTGTAACAAACAATGATGGAGACTACACAAACAATATAGTTCTTCTGAGCATTTCCAGTAGACTAGCCATTCAAACGTAGGGAATGAGAGGAATATTTGTAGTGGAGGTACCTGGGTGACTTCTTGAGAAAAGTTGAATTAAATCTACTTTAAAAATGTTTCCTTAATAAGTAAAATGTACTTTTTTCGGCATATAGTTCTATGAGTGTCAGTAAGCACATAGAGTCATGTAACCACCACCACAATTAATATACAGAACATCTCCATCAATCACAAAAACTGCCTTGTGCTGTCCCTTTATTTCCAACCACCCACACCTACTCTCTGGCAACCTCTGCACCTAGATTTGCCTTTTCAAGAACTTTATATAAATGGAATCATATGGTATATTGCCTTTTAAATATCACTTATTTCACTTACCTTTAGACATTTAAAACTCACCCATGTTGTTGCTTATATCAATGGAATGTTATTGATACATAGTATTTCATTGTATGTATATACCACAGTTCCTTTATCCTGCTGCTGCTAAGTCACTTCAGTCGTGTTCGACTCTGTGCTACCCCATAGACGGCAGCCCACCAGGCTCCCCCGTCCCTGGGATTCTCCAGGCAAGAACACTGGAGTGGGTTGCCATTTCCTTCTCCAATGCATGAAAGTGAAAAGTCAAAGTGAAGTCGCTCAGTCGTGTTC
>NW_011494772.1:6600804-6625845 GCF_000754665.1 Bison bison bison | reverse complement strand
TCGTGTTCGACTCTTAGCGACCCCATGGACGGCAGCCTACCAGGCTCCTCCGCCCATGGGATTTTCCAGGCAAGAGTACTGGAGTGGGGTGCCATTGCCTTCTCCATCCTTTATCCTAGTTGGAGCAAAAATATAATTTGTTCATAATTTTTTATATCTGTCCAGGATAAAGCCAAAATAAATATTTACCTACAGCTTTTTATGTGAACCTAAGTTTTCATTTATCTTAAGTTCCTAGAGATTGTAAGGTCATATTGTGAATGTCAGGGCTTCCCTGGTGGCTCAGATGGTAAGAATCTGCCAGCAATGCAGGAGACCCAGGTTTGATCCTCGGGTTGGGAAGATCTCCTGGAGAAGGGAATGGCTACCCACTCCAGTATTCTTACCTGGAGAATTCCATGGAAAAGAAGCCTGGTGGGCTACAGTCCATGAGGTAACAAAGAGCCAGACATGATGGAGCGACTAACATATTCACTTTTCACTTTCATTGTGAGTGTATGTTTAACCTTATAAGCAACTGCCAGGCTGTTTTCCAAAATAACTGTACATTTTGCATTCCCACTGGCACTTACCAGAGTCCATTGCTCTCTTACACCCAAAACTGCAACTTCACCAGTTTTTTGTTGTTGTTTTTGCTATTCTAATACTTGTGTAGAAAACAAAAACACTTCTGTTCACTATGCTTTTAACTTGTATTTCTCAAACGACAAATGATATTGATGACTTCTGCCATTTAATTGAGGGTATCTGCATCTTTAAATTTAATGTAATTGTAGGTATTGCTGCTGCTGCTGCTAAGTCGCTTCAGTCATGTCCGACTCTGTGCGACTCCAGAGACGGCAGCCCACCAGGCTCCCCCGTCTCTGGGATTCTCCAGGCAAGAACACTGGAGTGGGTTGCCATTTCCTTCTCCAGTGCATGAAAATGAAAAGTAAAAGTCAAGTTGCTCAGTCGTGTCCGACTCTTAGCCACCCCATGGAGTGCAGCCTACCAGGCTCCTCCATCCGTGGGATTTTCCAGGCAAGAGTACTGGAGTGGGGTGCCATTGCCTTCTCCAGTTGGGTTTAAATCTGCCATCTTGCTATTTTATTTTCTGTTTGTCCCATCTTTTCTTTGTTCCCATTTTCTCATTGTCTGCCTTTTGGATAAATTGAGGAGTCTATGATTCCATCCAGAGGAGGACATGGCAACCCACTATAATATTCTTGCCTGGAGAATCCCAAGGACAGAGGAGCCTGGCAGACTATAGTCCACAGGGTTACTCAGAGTCAGACATGACAGAAGCAACTTAGCATGCCTGCTTATGATTCCATTTAAGCTTCTTTATCAACGGAAGTTGATTATTAGTTGTTTCTATGGAGTTATATTATAATCTTCATTTTATCACAGTCTTAAAGTGAAAGTGAAGTCGCTCAGTCATGTCCAACTCTTTGCGACCCCATGGACTGTAACCTACCAGGCTCTTCTGTCCATGGGATTTTCCAGGCAAGATTACTGGAGTGGGGTGCCATTTCCTTCTCCAGGGGATCTTCCTGACCCAGTGATGGAACCCGGGTCTCCCGCATTGCAGGCAGATGCTTTACCGTCTGAGCCACCAGAGAAGCCTGCAATCACAGTCTACCTCAAGTGAATTTTACCACTTCACATATAACATGAGGACCTTACAGTAGTATACTTCCATTTCTCTCTTGTGCTGTTCTTGGCATATATTTTAATTATACATGTGCTAAAATCTCTATAAAGTGCATCACTTTTCTTTAAAGAGATATTTCTATTAAAATACATGAATAATTAGAAAGTCTTACATATTTTCCCCATACATTTACCGTTTCTGGTGTACTTCTAACCCTTATTAGATGCATATTTTCATTTGGTACAATTTACCTTAAGACAAAAGGAGCTCCTTTAAGATTTTTTTGTAAGATCTGACAGTTGTGAATGCTTTCAACTTTTGTTCATTTTTATGATGTCTTTATTTTTAAAGAGAATTTCTCTGGGTATAGAATTCTAGTTTGACAGTTGTTCTTTTACTTTCAGTACTTTAGGGATGTTACTGTGCTGTCCTAAACCATGCATTGAGTTTAATGAGAAATTTATTACTATCCTTCCTTTGTTGCTATGAACAAACTAAAACTCTTTTCTGTGACTGGTTTTAAGATTTTCTCCTTATCACAGATTTTAAGCAGTTTAATTTTATGTGACTTTGAAATTTTTTACATACCTCTTGTGATTAGTGTTTGTTGACTTTTTTTGGATCCATGGGTTTGTAGATTTCATCAGATTTTATCTAACCTTTTCACTTATTTTGAAATATCTCTTGCTGTGTCCCTACTCTCTAGTATCTCTTTGAGGACTCTAATTTCGAATTTATTAGGTTATTTGAAGGTGTCCCACTATTAACTGATGCTCTGTGAATTTTTAAATTTAATTTTCTCCCTGCATTTCATTTTGAATGTTTCTCTTGCTTTGTCTTCAAGTTCATTATTCTTTCCTTCTGCCATGTCTAAGCTGCTATTTAACCATTATAGGGCATTTTTCATCTCAGATATTGTACTTTTCACCCATGGATGTTTCGTTTTAATCTTTGAGTATGTTTCATGTCTCTACTTACCTATTTGAACACATGAAATACAATTATAGTAACTCTTTCAATACCTTTACCATCAGAGCCACCAGGGAATTGCCATCTGTTGGATCATAGAAAAAGCAAGAGAATTCTAGAAAAACATGTACTTCTGCTTCATTGACTATGCTAAAGCCTTTGACTGTGTAGATCACAACAAACTGGAAAATTCTTAAAGAGATGGGAATACCAGACCACCTTACCCTTCTGTGAAACCTGTATGCAAATCAAAAAGCAAGAGTTTGAATTGGATTTGGAAAAACAGACTGCTCCCAAATTGGTAAAGGAGTATGTCAAGGATGAAAAGAATATAATCAGATTTTGCTGTTGACCATCTGGTGATGTCCATGTGTAGAGTCTTGTGTTGTTGGAAGAGAATGTTTGCTATGACCAGTGCATTCTCTTGGCAGAACTCTATTAGCCTTTGCCCTGCTTCATTCTGTACTCCAAGGCCAAAATTGCCTGTTACTCCAGGTGTTTCTTGACTTCTTACTTTTACATTCCAGTTGCCTGTAATGTAAAGGACATCTTTTTTGGGTGTTAGTTCTAGAAGATCTTGTAGGTCTTGATAGAACTGTTCAACTTCAGCTCCTTCAGCATTACTCATCGGGGTATAGACTTGGATTACCATGGTACTGAATGGTTTGCCGCAGAAATGAATAGAGATCAATCTGTCATTTTTGAGATTGCATCCAAATACTGCATTTCCGACTCCAGTCATCCTGGAATGTGAAGTCAAGTGGGCCTTAGGAAGCATCACTACGAACAAACTAGTGGAAGGGATGGAATTCCAGTTGAGCTATTTCAAATCCTAAAAGATGATACTGTGAAAGTGCTTCACTCAATATGCCAGCAAATTTGGAATACTCAACAGTGGCCACAGGACTCAAAAAGGTCAGTTTTCATCCCAAGCCCTAAGAAAGGCAATGCCAAAGAATGCTTAAACTACTGCACTCATCTCACATGCTAGCAAAGTAATGCTCAAAATTCTCCAAGCCAGGCTTCAGCAGTATATGAACTGTGAACTTCCAGATGTCCAAGCTGGTTTTAGAAAAGTCAGAGGAACCAGAGATCAAATTGCCGACATCCACTGGATCATCGAAAAAGCAAGAGAGTTCCAGAAAAACATCTATTTCTGCTTTATTGACTATGCCAAAGCCTTTGTGTGGATCACAATAATCTGTGGAAAATTCTGAAAGAGATGGGAATGCCAGACCAACTGATCTGCATATTGAGAAATCTGTATGCAGGTCAGGAAGCAACAGTTAGAACTGGACATGGAACAACAGACTGGTTCCAAATAGGGAAAGGAGTACATCAAGGCTGTATATTGTCACCCTGCTTATTTAACTTATATGCGGAGTAGATCGTGAGAAATGCTGGGCTGGAGGAAGCACAAGCTGGAATCAAGACTGCTGGGAGAAATATCAATAACCTCAGATATGCAGATGACACCACCCTTATGGCAGAAAGTGAAGAGGAACTAAAGAGCCTCTTGATAAAAGTGAAAAAAAAGTTGGCTTAAATCTCAACATTCAGAAAACTAAGATCATGGCATCCAGTCCCATCACTTCATGGCAAATAGATGGGGAAACAGTGGAAACAGTTGCAGACTTTATTTTCTTGGGCTCTAAAATCACTGCAGATGGTGACTGCAGCCATGAAATAAAAAAACGCTTACTCATTGGAAGACAAGTTATGAACAAACTAGACAGCATATTAAAAAGCAGAAATATTACTTTGCCAACAAAGGTCCATCTAGTCAAGGCTATGGTTTTTCCAGTAGTCATGTATGGATGTGAGAGTTGGACTATAAAGAAAGCTGAGCACCAAAGAATTGATGCTTTTGAACTGTGGTGTTGGAGAAGACTCTTTCGAGTCCCTTGGACTGCAAGGAGATCCAACCAGTCAATCCTAAAGGAGATCAGACCTGAATGTTTCATTGGAAGGACTGATGTTGAAGCTGAAACTCCAATACTTTGGCCACCTGATGCGCAAAACTCAATCACTGGAAAAGACCTGATGCTGGGAAAGATTTAAGGCAGGAAGAGAAGGGGATGACACAGGATGAGGTGGTTAGATGGCATCACTGACTCAATGGACATGAGTTGAGTAAACTCAGGGAGTTGGTGATGGACAGGGAAATCTGGCGTGCTGCAGTCCATTGGGTCACAAAGAGTTGGACATGACTGAGTGACTGAACTGAACTGATATCAAGGCTGTATTGTCACTCTGCTTGTTTAACATATATGCAGAATACATCATGCAAAATGCCAGGCTGGATGTAGCACCGCCTGGAATCAAGATTGCTGGGGGAAATATCAATAACCTCAGGTATGCAGATGATATCACCCTTGTGGCAGAAAGCAAAGAGGAATTAAAGAGCCTCTTGATGAAAGTGAAAAAGGAGAGTGAAAAAGTTGCCTTAAAAGGCAGCATCCAAAAATTTGAGATCATGGCATCAGGTCCTATCACTTCATGGCAAATAGAAGGGGAAACAACAGAAACAGTGACAGACTTTATTTTCTTGGGCTCCAAAATCACTGCAGATGTTGACTGCAGCCATGAAATTAAAAGACACTTGCATCTTGGAAGAAAAACTATGACAAACCTAGACAGCATATTACAAAGCAGAGATATTACTTCATCGACAAAGGTTCATATAGTCAAAGCTATGGTTTTTGCAGTAGTCATGTATGGATGTGAGAGTTGGACCATAAAGAAAGCTGAGCAATGACAAATTGATGCTTTGAACTGTGGTGTTGGAGAAGACTCTTTCGAGTCCCTTGGACTGCAAGGAGATCCAACCAGTGAATCCTAGAGGAAATCAACTCTGAATATTCATTGGAAGGACTGAGGCTGAAGCTGAAGCTCCAATACTTTGGCCACCTGAAGGAAAGACCTGACTCACTGGAAAAGATCCTGATCTGGGAAAGACTGAAGGCAGGAGGAGAAGGGGACAACAGAGGATGAGATGGTTGGATGGCATCACTTTTTCAATGGACATGAGTTTAAGCATGCTCCAGGAGATAATGAAAGCCAGGAAAGCCTGGTGTGCTGCAATCCATGGGGTTGCCAAGAGTCGGACACAACTTAGCAACTGAACAACATAAACAACAATAATGTCTTTGCTGATTCTCACATCTGTGCTAGCTCTTGGTTGATTTCAATTGGTTGCCTTCATATGGGTCAATTTTCCTGCTTTTTTGCATGCTTGGTCATTCTTGATTAGATGCCAGACACTGTGTATTTTATCATGTTAGGTCCTCCATAGTTTTGTATTCTTATAAATATTCTTCTTTTATTCTTAAGATACTATTTAGTTACTTTTAGGAAGATTGGTTTTTTCAGGTTCTGCTTTCAAAGTTTTTTAGGTAGGACTGGAATCATGCTAACTTTATGGGTAATAATCCCCACTACCGAAAGGCAAGATCATTCTATTCTCTTTACTCAGTTACCTACAAGTAGGAACAGATACCTTTGTTAGTGCTAGGAACCTTATCCTAAGTAACTATTTAAAAGAACACTAGATGTGTAAATGTGATAAGTTGTACAAAAGCTTATGGGAGATATTTTAGAAATAAAGAATGTGTATATTTTTTGTATTTCATGAAATATATATGGATTAAAATTAAAAACTAATTATATTTGAATTTTAGAGATATTTTTTAATCCTTGGGTTTCTTCTGTATTTTTACTAAAGTTTATCAATGTACCGTACTCATTTCTGCTAATTTGTGGTAAACAAAGCTTTAGAAATGCAACATTCCAATGCTTTTTTTATTTAAAAAAACACTAAATATTCTTATTCCTATAATATTTCAACATATATCACATATATTTTCTAATTATACAGTTTAAATTTTTTTTTATCCTGGGGATAAGGAGCTATTAATAACATAGGATTAATGATCTCAATATTAGAGTCTCCTGGCAATAGAACTATATAGGCTTTCACAATGTAAAAACAAGAAAATTAGTTTTCCTAATATATTTTGGTAAAATTTAACTTTGGAAGCTGTAATGAGCCTGACCATAATGCTTGTGGAAGCTTTGTAAAATGTGGAATATTTAATAAAAGATATGTATTGAATATATTGAAAATATGTCAATCATAATAGGATTGTGAGCTTTCATTTTATTGTAGAAAATAAATGAAACACACTTGCTTTAAGGTTGTATTAAAAATATGTTAGTAGGACAATTACTTGATGACAGATACAATTTATTATTAGGTTGGTGCAAGAGTAATTGCAGTTTTGCATTGTCGAACTTTGCCATTTGATATTGGAATACATTCTTAAATAAATGTAATTATGTTACACATCATTTTAATGCACATTTCTCACCTTATTTATTTATATTTTTGCTAATTACTTAATACTTCCTGTTTATTGTATATTTATTTTAGACTAGGGAAATTATGTTAGAAAGCAATTTGAGTGATTTGAGTTCAAAATGGGTCAGAAAGCAGCAACATCAACAACATGTTTGGCCCACGAACTGCTAAGGAACAAACAGTGCAGTGGTGGTTCAAGAAGCTTTGCAAAGGAGATGAGAGCCTTGAACAGGAGGAGTATAGTGGCCAACCATAGGAAGTTGACAACAACCAATTGAGAGCCATCATCAAAGCTGATCTACTTACAACCGCACAAGAAGTTGCTGAAGAACTCAACGTTGACTGTTCTATGGTCATTTGGCTTTTGAAGCAAATTGAAATGGTGAAAAAGCTCAATAAGTGGATGCCTCAAGCTGACTGAAGATCAAAAAAATCGTCCTTTGAGTGTTGTCTTCTCTTATTCTATGCAATAATGAACCATTTCTTAGTCAGATTTTGACATGCAATGAAAAGTGGATTTTATATGACAACTAGTGACTATCAGCTCAGTGTTTAGACCAAGAAGAAGCTCCAAAGCACTTCCCAAAGCCAAATTTTCACCAAAAATGGTCTATTTGGTGGTCTGCTGCCTGTCTGATCCACTAAAGGTTTCTGAATCCCAGTGAAAGCATTACATGTGAGAAGTCTTTTCAGCCAGTGGATGAGATGCACTGACAAGGGCAGTGCCTGCAGCCAGCAGTGGTCAACTGGAAGGGCCAGTTCTTCTCCACGACAACGCCTGACCACACATCACACAACAAATGCTTCAAAAGTTGAAGGAACTGGGTTAAACAAGTTTCGCCTCACCCACTATATGCACCTGACCTCTCGCCAACCAGCTGCCACTTCTTCAAGTGTCTCAATAACTTTTTGCGGGGAAGATACTTCCACAAGCAGCAGGAGACAGAAAATGCTTTCCAAGAGTTCACTGAATACTGAAGCATGGGTTTTTATGCTACAGGAAAAACAAACTTATTTCTCATTGGCAAAAGTGTGTTGATTTTAATGGTTCCTATTTTGTTTAATAAAGATGTATTTGAGCCTAGTTACAGTGATTTAAAATTCACAGTCTGAATCCACAATTACATTTTCACCAATAATACATTTATAATTATAACCAATAATACATTTTCACCTGATAATAAATCTGACACCCTTGTCTGACTCTGACAACTTAAAACTGAGGTGAATTAGGGACATTCAGACCACTGAAGGCTCGCTAAGTGAAGAAAGTCTTTAATTTAGCAGGCTAAATTAAAAATTGACATAAAAATATATGCATTTGTTAGGGAAAGTGTTAAAGTCATTCTTCCACTTAATAATGGAGAAAGGATTATGTCTGATTTTTCAATTACATTCTGGTCTCTGACAATTTACCATAAAGCTACTTCTGCTAATATCTAAGAATCTTTTAAGATTGAAGTACTGATATTTCACACTTCTATACTATTAAATTTTCAAATGCATTTATTAGTTCAAGTGGAAAAATACTGTAATATTCTGTATCAGCTTTCATAGTTAAAGATAAATGTGTCCATATTTTATTACTTTTCAAATATTATCAGATGTGGGAAGTTGATTTAAAATGGAAGAATTTAATCTAATAATATTGTTGAATATTTTAAAATGTGTTTAGTCATGTCTCAAGTTAGAAGATGGGGAGCAATGTATCTCTTGATCTAGAGCAGTGCACATGTCAAATAAGGGTGAGCTACTAGCAGAGACATTGCTTTGTCAACAAAGGTCCATCTAGTCAAGGCTATGGTTTTTCCAGTAGTTATGTATGGATGTGAGAGTTGGAGTATAAAGAAAGCTGAGCACAAAAGAATTGATGCTTTTGAACTGTGGTGTTGGAGCAGACTCTTTCGAGTCCCTTGGACTACAAGGAGATCCAAGAGTCTATCCTAAAGGAGATCAGTCCTGGGTGTTCATTGGAAGGACTGAACTGAATTGAAGCTGAAACCAATATTTTGGCCACCTGATGTGAAGAGCTGACTCATTTGAAAAGCCCCTGCTGTTGGGAAAGATTGAAGGCAGGAGGAGAAGGGATGACAGAGGATGAGATGGTTAGATGGCATCACCAACTCAATGGACATGAGTTTGGGTAAACTCTGGGAGTTGGTGATGGACAGGGAAGCCTGGCGTGCTGCGGCTCATGGGGTCACAAAGAGTCGGACATGACTAAGCGACTGAACTGACTGACTGACCAGCTCCTGTGCAGTTGAATTGTCCCCTTTTCCTTGATTAAATTAGTATGGCTGATACTGGGAATTTCCATTTATTTCTACCATTTTTTCCTTTAGCTCCTTTCCTCAACTTCGACCAATCTTTGTTTATTTTCGTTGATTACTTTTTTGAGGGTTTCAAGAGATTAACAAGAAGATAAAATACTGGACATGATTCACTACTGTGACTTGAATTCTCAGAAATCTTGAAATACTGAATACACAATTTCTCCAAGACATAGAATGATTTAAATGTTATTATTTCCATTTTAGCAGGTGGCAGAGAATTGATTAAACATTTTTGCAAAATTGTCTGTGAATTCAGTCCAACTCTTCCATGGTGGCTATCATGATAGAAGTGGCCTAGCCACTAAGAGTTGAGTTCAGTTTTTAGCTGTTTCAGTATCCCAAAATATTTCCCATTTAGTGTAAGTATTCCAGTGAAGCAGCAAGGAGAGAGGATGTTGAAGTACAGAGAATTTTTTCTTTCTCACAAATACTATGTCTATTCATCTTTACATAGACAAATGAGATGGAGCAGAAATGATCCTATAGGTTTTTTTCAACTCCCTGCTTTTAGAGAACTCGTTAGTTATAGGCATGTGCTATGCTTAGTCCATGTCCTACTCTTTGTGATCCCATGGACTGTAGCCTGCCAGGCTCCTCTGTCCATGGGGATTCTCTAGGTAAGAATACTGGAGTGGTTTTCCCTGCCCTCCTCCAGGGGATCTTCTCAACCCAGGGATCGAACACAGGGATCAATAATGCATTGCAGGCAGATTCTTTACCATCTGAGCCAGTTATAGGCATAGGATATTCTAATATTTGTGAGAAGAAAATAAACTTTGCTGTTTTACTAACAGTTATTTTTTCTCTCTTTTTCTCCTTCACAGACCACCACTATGCATCTATAATTTTGTACTTAAAGAAAACAAGGAACTATTTCTCACTCCAAGCACATGCAAACCACATGAAATATAAAATGCCTTCATCCATCAAATGTAACAGCTTGTTGTGAATTGAAAAACTTGTAAATGGAAACAATGCAATTAGTATTTCATTTAGACTGCATTGTTCAATCTGAAATTTGTATATTTCTTCTTCTTGTATAAGTTTTTAAGAATCAAAATATAGAATATTTTAAGATGCATATGGTAAAGCATTCTGAATATATTTTAAAGCTGTTTATTTCTGTTTACCTTGATCAAATGTTTCTCTTTGAATGTTTCCCTTTTTTACTTATTATTAACAAAAAAAGTCTTTAGAAAAAAAGAAGCTTATTGCTTCAACACACTGTCCAAATAGTATCGTTCTGCACTCAGAATGCAGTAATGAAATAAATGAATTTTTTAAAGCTGTGTAAATTTTGAGAAGTTCCTTGGATTCATGTAAATCCCGCAAACAAACATACCTGTTTAGTGATCCATTTGGCATTTTATAATGCTTTGTAAATAAAGGCTTTGTTTCATGGAGCACAATAATCTATGGGCCCATAATCGTTAATGTCAGATCCAGGGTCTACCACTTATTCACTTACTAATGGTGTGATCATGAATAACAACTTTTACCTCACCATATATCAGGCACCTAAAAGTTTCTGTGAATATTGATTCTACACTTCAACTAGTGTCTTCCCATAATGATAATAAAAATAATAACAGCTAACACATGCATCACTGTATTCTTGGCCCAGTTTAATACTGGGCCAATTTAATCCCTACAGAAACCTTCTGAGATTGGCCTTGTTATCTCCACTGATGAATAAACTGAGACATAGGAATGTTAACTAACTTACCCAGGATTGTGTACAAAACCGAAATTGAAACCTAAGTCTCTTGAGTCTGTGGCTTTGAATCCCTATTCATGTTTCTCCAGGCTTCCCTGGTGGATCAGTTGGTAAAGAATCTGCCTGAAATGCGGGAGACCTGGATTCGATCCCTGAGTTGGGAAGATACCCTGGAGGAGGGCATGGCAAGCTACTCCAGTATTATTGCCTGGAGAATTCCCATGGATAGAGCCTGGTGGGCTACAGTCCTTGGGGTCACAAAGAGTCAGACATGACTGAGTGACTTTCACATGTTTCTCCAAAGTTCAATACATGTTAATTGTGATATTAATAAATGATCACTTTCAAAATACAGTCATCCCTAGTTATCCTTGGGGGATTGGTTCCAGGACCCACCACAAACACCAGAATCCACTGATGCTCACATCCCATAGTTGCTTCTCATTGTCTGTGGTTCCACATGCATGGATTCAACCAAGCA
This sequence comes from Bison bison bison, assembly GCF_000754665.1. Lineage (NCBI taxonomy): Eukaryota > Metazoa > Chordata > Mammalia > Artiodactyla > Bovidae > Bison > Bison bison. The sequence goes on along the minus strand of NW_011494772.1, from coordinate 6,614,352 downwards.
CAGATTACATAGTGCTATAGTATATATTGGGAGAAAAACCCTTTGTAAGTGGAACCCATGCAGTTCAAACCTATGTTGCTCAAGAGTCAATGGTAATAATCTAAATGTCCTTGGCATTCTCCCATTTACCCATTCAGTCCAGGAATTCCTGGTCCTCAGCTCCCTCTCACTTGTATCTGAAAGCTCCCAAGATTTATTTTATGTGTTTCTAAACTAATCTGTCAACTACAGTCACAGTCTCTATGCTTTTGATTTCCTGCTATATTAGTTTGCTGGAACTTTCATTAAAAAATCACTGATAGGATGGCTTAAACAACACAATTTATTTTCTTACAGTTCTGGAGGCTAGAAGTCCAAGGCCAAGGTGTTGGCAGGTCTGGTTTCTCTGAGACTTCTCTCTTTAGTTGCAGATGGCCACTTCCTTGCTGTGTCCTAACATGGTCTTTTCTCTGTGCTTGGTGTCTCTTTTGTGCGTCTTGATTTCCTCTTCTTCTAAGGATTAATAATATCACTTACATATAACACTGTATTCTTGCTACAGTTTAATACTTTATATGTATATATACATATATATTTATTGATGTGTGTATATATATATGTATATATCAATTCTCATATATCAATTCTCATATATCAATTCATTTAATCCCCTATAAAAATCCTACGAGATTAGCCTTTTCATCTCCACTGATACAGAAATGGAGGCCATAGAAATGCTGACTTAACTTACCCAGGATTTCATACAAAATTAGAATTGACTGGTGTCCTTTTGCAGAGAAGGCGATGGCACCCCACTCCAGTACTCTTGCCTGGAAAATCCCATGGACGGAGGAGGCTGGTAGGCTGCAGTCCACGGGGTCACAAAGAGTCGGATGTGACTAAGCAACTTCCCTTTCATTTTTCACTTTCATGCATTGGAGAAGGAAATGGCAATCCACTCCAGTGTTCTTGCCTGGAGAATCCCAGGGACAGAGGAGCCTGGTGGGCTGCTGTCTATGGGGTCGCACAGAGTCGGACACGACTGAAGTGACTTAGCAGCAGCAGGTGTCCTTATGAGATTACAGCCTACTCTAATGAGCTCATTTTAATTTAATAACTTCTTTAAAGACCCTGTCTCTAAATAAAGTCACATACTGAGGTACTGGGAATTCATCTCATAATACTGTCCATAACTCATTAGCACCACAATGATTGTTGCTGTTGTTCAGTTGCCCAGCTGTGTCCAACTCTTTGTGACCCCACAGACTGCAGCATGGCTGGCCCTTCCTGTCCCTCACCATCTCCTGGAGGAGTTTTCCCTAGTTCATGTTCATTGCATCAGTGATGCCGTCCAGCCAGCTCATCATCTGATGCCCTCTTCTCCTTCTGCCCTTGATCTTTTCCAGCATCAGGGACTTTTCCAATGAATCATCTGTGAGCAACAGATGACCAAAATGCTGGAGCTTCGACTTCAGGATCAGTCCTTCCAGTGAATATTCAGGTTGATGTCCCTTAAGTTTGACTGGTTTGACCTCCTTGCTGTCCAAGAGACTTCAGGAGTCTTCTCTAGCACCACAGTTCAAAGGCATCAATTCTTTGGTGTTCTGCCCTCTTTAAGGTCCAGCTCTCCACAACAGTACATGACCACTGGGAAGACTTGACTATATGGACCTTTGTCGGCAGAGTAACGTCTCTGCTTTTCAACACACTGTCTAGGTTTGTCATCACTTTCCTGCCAAGAAGCAATCATCTTCTGATTTCGTGCCTGCAGTCACCATATGCAGTGATTTTGGAGTCCAAGAGAAAGAACTATGTCACTACTTCCACCTTTTCCCCTTCTATTTGCCATGAAGTAATGAGAAATGCTGGGCTGGGAGAAGCACAAGCTGGAATCAAAATTGCTGGGAGAAATATCAATAACCTCAGATATGCAGATGACACCACCCTTATGGCAGACAGTGAAGAGGAACTAAAAAGCCTCTTGATGAAAGTGAAAGAGGAGAGTGAAAAAGTTGGCTTAAAGCTCAACATTCAGAAAACGAAGATCATGGCATCTGGTCCCATCACTTTATGAGAAATAGATGTGGAAACAGTGTCAGACTTTATTTTTTTGGGCTCCAAAATCACTGCAGATGGTGACTGCAGCCATGAAATTAAAAGATGCTTACTCCTTGGAAGGAAAGTTATGACCAACCTAGATAGCATATTCAAAAGCAGAGACATTACTTTGCCAACAAAGTTTCGTCTAGTCAAGGCTATGGTTTTTCCTGTGGTCATGTATGGATGTGAGAGTTGGACAGTGAAGAAAGCTGAGCACCGAAGAATTGATGCTTTTGAACTGTGGTGTTGGAGAAGATTCTTGAGAGTCCCTTGGACTGCAAGGAGATCCAACCAGTCCATTCTAAAGGAGATCAGCCCTAGGTGTTCTTTGGAAGGAATGATGCTAAAGCTGAAACTCCAATACTTTGGCCACCTCATGTGAAGAGTTGACTCATTGGAAAAGACTCTGATGCTGGAAGGGATTGGGGTCAGGAAGAGAAGGGGACCACAGAGGATGAGATGGCATCACTGACTTGATGGATGTGAGTTTGAGTGAACTCCGGGAGTTGGTGGTGGACAGGGAGGCCTGGCGTGCTGCGATTCATGGGGTTGCAAAGAGTCGGACATGACTGAGCAACTGAACTGAACTGAATTGAATGGGGCTGAATGCCATGATCTTAGGTTTTTTAATATTTAGTCTTAAACTGGCTCTTTCATTCTCCTTCACCATAATCAAGAAGATGTTGTGTCCCTCTTCACTTTCTGGTATTAGAGTGGTATCATCTGCATATCTGAGGTTGTTGATGTTTCTCCCACCTATCTTGATTCCAGCTTGTAACTCATCCAGCCTGGCATTCCTCATGATGTGCTCAGGGTATAGGTTAAACAAACACAGTGACAGCAGACAGCCTTGTACTTTTTTCTCAATTTTGAACCAATCAGTTGTTCCATACAGGGTTCTAACTGTTGCTTCTTGACCTGCATACAGGTTTCTCAGGAGACAGGTAAGATGGTCTGGTACTCCCATCTCTCTAAAAGTTTTCCACAGTTTTTCATGATCTACAAAGGTGTTAGCATAGTCAATGAAACTGAGATAGATGTTTTTCTGACATCCCTTGCTTTCTCTATAATCCAGTGAATGTTGGCAATTTGATTTCTAGTTCCTCTTCCTTTTCTAAACCCAGTTTGGACATCTGGAAGTTCTTGTTTTGCATAATGCTGAAGCCAACTTGCAAGATTTTAAGCATAACCTTACTAGCCTGGGAGATGAATGCAATTGTCTGATGGTTAGCATATTCTTTAGTATTATCCTTCTTGGGAATTGGGATGAGGATTGGCCTTTTCCAGTCCTGTGGCCACTGCTGGGTCGTCCACATTTGTTGACATAATGAATGCAAAATCTTGATGGCATCCTCCTTTAGGGATTTGAATAGTTCTGCTGGAATTTCTTCACATCCATTAGCTTTATGAACTGCTGTGCTTCTTAAGGCCCACTTGACTTCATAGTCCAGAATGTCTGGCTCCGGGTGACTAACCACACCATCGTAGTAGTCTGGTTCATTAAGGTCTTTTTATACAGTTCTTTCATGTATTCTTGGAGAAGGAAATGGCAACCAACTCCAGCACTCTTGCCTGGAAAATTCCATGGATGGAGGAGCCTGGTGGGCTACAGTCCATGGGGTCGCAAAGAGTTGGACATGACTGAGTGACTTCACCTTCACCTTCCATGTATTCTGTCTCTTCTTGATCTCTTCAGCATTTATCCCCTTCATGGATCACTGCATTGTCATGGCGAAGGGGCTTGCATAACTCAATGAAGCTAAGAGCCATGCCATGCAGGGCCACCCAAGATGGACGGGTCATAGCAGAGAGTTCTGACAAAATATGATACACTGGAGAAGGAAATGGCAAACCACCCCAGTATACTTGCCGTGAGAACGTCATGAACTGTATGAAAGACTGGAATGATAGTCTTTGCCTAATGTGACATTTGAAGGTGAACTGGGGCCCTTATTGATACCTACCTGAAAAACTGATACGTGAAGACTCGATATGTTAGATATGTGTTCCAGGCAGAAACTTGTAGAAGGCTTTCCACATTTTGCTTAGGGATTTTAGCAGTTTCCCTGCATCTCTACTGTCGGACATTCCTTCTTCAGTGTCTGCTTCAGCTGTTTGGTCCATAGGCCTCTGACTCCAATCAGTAGAAACACATTTGCTGTCCTTTCTGTCACTTAGGCATTTGCTCACAAACTTCCCATATTGTAAAACAAAACTAGAAACCCTTTTGTAATTTCACTTTTCCAACACCCCTCAATTAGTTTTCCAGATAGCTCCAGAAATTCTGAATCTTAGTTTGTGATATTAATGACATTTAAAATTAAATAAAGTGCATTAGAGGTATCTTCCTAGAGGGAGAATTCCTATTCCAGTATTTGAGACTGCTTAGGGACTTTGGAGGGAGAAGGCAATGGCACCCCACTCCAGTACTGTTGCCCGGAAAATCCCATGGATGTAGGAGCCTGGTAGGCTGCAGTCCATGGGGTCACTAAGAGTCAGACACAACTGAGCAACTTCACTTTCACTTTCCACTTTCATGCATTGGAGAAGGAAATGGCAACCCACTCCAGTGTTCTTACCTGGAGAATCCCATGGACGGAGAAGCCTGGTAGGCTGCAGTCCATGGGGTCGAACAGAGTCGGACGACTGAAGTGACTTAGCAGTAGCAGCAGCAGGGACTTTGGATAACAGAGAAACAGTACCCGACCCATCTCATAGCTTATTAAAGGACCCCATAACTCTCATAACAAAATTTCCTTGTCGTAGGTGATGGGATCCTTCAAGGATAACTTGGAGATATAAACTTATGAAATGTTTATAGGTTTCCATACTACAATATCTGGGAGAAATATCAACAGCCTCAGATATGCAGATGATACCACTTTAATGGCAGAAAGTTAAGAGGAATTAATGAGCCTCTTGATGAAGATGAAAGAGGGGAGTGAAAAAGCTGGCATAAAACTCAACATTCAAAAAACTAAGATAAAGGCATCTGGTCCTATCACTTCAGGGCAATCAGATGGGGAAAATGTGGAAACAGTGTCAGATTTCATTTTCTTTCGCTCCAAAATCAACGTGGATGGTGACTGCAGCCATGAAATTAAAATACACTGCTTTTAAGAAAAGCTATGTCAAACCTAAACAGCGTTTTAAAAAGCAGAGACATCATTTTGCCAACAAAGGTCCATATAGTTAAAGCTGTGGTTTTCTAGCAGTCATTACAGATGTGAGGGTTGGGCCACAAAGAAGGCTGAGCACTGAAGAATTGATGCTTTGGAACTGTGGTACTGAGAAGACTCTTGAGAGTCCTTGGACTGCAAGGGTCAAACCAGTCAATCCTAAAGGAAGTCAATACTGAATATTCATTAGAAGGACTGATGCTGAAGCTGAGGCTCCAATACTTTGGCCACCTAATGGGAAGAGCTGACTCATTGGAAAAGACCCTGATGCTGGGAAAGATTGAGGGCAGGAGGAGAAGGGGGACAGCAGAGGATGAGATGATTGGATGGCATCATTGACTCAATGGATATAAGTTTGAGCAAACGACAGGAGATAGTGAAGGACAGAGAAGCCTGGTGTGCTGCAATTCATGAAGTCGTAAAAAGTCAGACACGGCTTAGCAACTCAACAATGACAACAATACTGCAATATCTTCTCCAGTGTCCTAATTCCCTCTAATTTTTTTTTTTTCATGATGAACAATGAAAGGAAGACTTTGGAACTTGTCTTGAGGATGAGAGGAAGTAAACTCCTCTGACTCACAAGTTCATAGTTTTCAAACAATGTTTTAATCACATTTTTTCCAAATTTGTAGAAATTATAGATCAAAAATAATAGTGAGAGGGAAAAGTGCAGTTTCTGGAGGACTGATGAAGCACAGATATTTTATAGCAATCATGTACGACAACAGAATGAACAGATAGCCATTACGCACAAAATGGGTTACACCAGGCTACTTTGAAGAAACTCTGGGTCAGATACAGAAAGCTGCAGAGAGGCACAATTATGTAGTAATGCTTATAATCAGCTATAATCATGTAAGTGTTGTTGTGGGTCATAACATCTATGGCCTTAATCCTGCTTTTTCATATAATAATGATAACAGTAACAACAAATACATAACGAGTAATTATGATGTGCCAATCTGTGTTTTAAGTCTTTGACTTTCAATACTTTCAAATTTCATTTAGTCCTTAAAAATGCCTCATCAGGTATGTAGCTTTTCCACCTTCTGTGACAGAGGGGAGAAGTGGAGAAGAAAATCTGTCAGACTATTTCTTTCAATACCTGAAAGATATGTTTGTTGTGTTTTGATAGTTATCTATTGGATATATATTAGGCATTCTGCAAATGCTTGCGAATAAATCAAGGGATGGATGGGTGAACAGGAAATCAATTCCTCTGGATAAAAAGCACAGGACAAAAGGCAGACCCTGGCCCTGAGAAACCGTAATGTGGTTAGTGAATGCCTGCCAATAGCCTTGGAGCAGTAACCTGGAAACATCCTGGCAAGTCCTCAGACACATGTGCTGGTTTTCTGTTCTGCGCTGGCAGGATCTGAGGATGAAGACACTGCTAACAGTTACCAAATACCTGAAAATTTCCCCAAGATAATATACCCTGCCTCTTCAGGTGGCATAAGCAACATTGTCAGAGAACATTTGGGGATGACGTTGGCATTATGAAATGTAGGACTTCGAAGCACAGATAACATTTTCATTCATGATTTCTTTTTTCCCTATGAACATGTGTTACATGAAAAAAGAAGGAAATACGGGAGGTGAACAGCTGGTTATGCAGATTGTGTTGATGAGTTGAATTTGGATTTCTGTACCATGACTTAAGTTTCTGGAATGTAGGTCTCTTGGCTAGGGGTAGGATTATGTATCTCACAGGGACATGGATGAATGTGTTTGCATGTAGACTAGCAGTCATGATTAAAGTGCTTTCACTGGAACGTAACATTGCAGGAAGTGTTTGAATATTCAAAGCAACAGATCACTCAGCCAGATTCACCAGGACTCTATTGAATATTCTTCCAGATTTCCTATGGATCCCTGGCAGCGCCTTACAGTTCTTAACTCAGGTTTGCCCTCCCAACTTCCTTCCCACTTCGGCCCTTTCTTGGCCTTTTCTGTTGTTAACTTATCTCTCCCAAACTCATTCCTCACTTTGCTTTTGCTCCTCCTCTGCTTCTTAAAGATAATATTTCATGTCTCTGTTAAGGCACTTTGCTTACTTGTTTGTATCCACCACTAAAACATAATCTCTTTGAAAGTAAGAAATTTTGTATTATATACATTTTTTTTTGGTATTTTCAGGGTCTAGCTAATGCCTGGACTATTCCAGGGGCTCCAAAAACATTTGTTGAATGATAAATGCAAATTTTAAAAAATTAAGCAGCCTCTTTTTTGGCTTAGCTGGGGAAGAGTGGGCAGATACCAGTGATTGCTGGCTATTTAGAAGAACAAAATGTTTCAGGTGGTTCTGGTTTGAGATCAGAGAGCTCTCACAGTACAGCAAATTTAAGATTTTCTTTGTCTTACATTATTTTCTAAGAATGTTTTTAGTCAAGACAGATATAGTACTGAAGAATAATTTGCATTTATAATAAAATTTGAAACTTCTTTTACATATATTGTTAAAGTATTAAAATGTTAACATTCTAAACACAGATGAATTATAAATTTCAGGCTTTTCCTTAATAATTCTCTGGGAAAATAAACAATTTGAAGATTAAAAAAATAAAGTCTACCACAGGCATAGATTCTGAAATCACTGAAACTTTGTCAATGGAACTTGTCATCACTTTTCAAAGCATTTTTTAAATTCTTTAATATTTAATGTTATGTTTATTTTTAACACTGGGTAGGAGAGATGTTTAATTAGGAAAATGTCTATGGAATTAACCTGCAAATACGTGTTTAGCCATAAAACCTTGTGATGAACAAATGTATGGGAGAAAACAATGCAGTGCCTCTCTCATTGTCACTGTTTTCTCCCCTGAAATCTCATCTTACAAAATAAGCTACAGAAAGATGTTGGGCATCCTTCAGGACCTTCATGTCTTGAGCAGTTCTGAATGCATTTCGCAGAACCAGAGTATCTGACTTTGTTGGAAGATGGTTCCTGCAACAGGAATGTGGTGCTCAAGAGTGGTTTCAAATACAAGCCTGGGCAATAGTCTTCCTGAGTTCACATCTTGGATCTACCATTTGCCATCTGGGTGCTTTTCACCTGACTACTTAAGTCCCCTGTGTCTTAGTTTCCTTAACTGAGAAGTGGTGGTATTAATTATACTTTCTTCACAGGGTTGGTGTGAGGATTAAATAAGTATAACGTCTAGAACAGAGTGACAGAATTCACATAAATATTGTAACTATTACAACTGTTACCTGTATGCACAGCAGAGACCAGAAGCAGGACTTTGGTCATTGGTATCAGCTACTGCAGGAGCTATGGAGTAGTGGTCAATATATGTCAGGGTGAGATTGTGCTCAGACATCACTGAAAGCTGGTCGTTTGGCTTCGTCATAAGTGGGGTGGTCTCAATTTGAATATTACCTGAAAATTTTATTAAGACTTAAAATTTTAAAAGCAGTTCAAGCTTCACAGTAAAACTGAGAGGAAGGTATGGAGATTTTCCACATGCTCCCTGCTCATGTACTCACAGAGCCAACGGCATTATCAACACGCCCCACCAGAGTGGAACATTTGCTACAGTTGATGAGTCTACATTGACACGTCATAAACACCAAAAGCCTGTAGTTTGCATTGTGGTTCAATCTTAGCATTGTACATTCTATGTTTGGGAAAATTCCATAGCTGTACTTTTTCCAGAATGCTATACAGTTGGAATCACACAGTATGGAGCCTTTTCGGATTGGCTTTTCCCCTCAGTTATATGCATTTATGTTTCCTCTACGTGTTTTCATAGCTTGGTAGCTCATTTCCTTTTAGTGCCAAAAATATATTATATTGTCTGAATATATCACAGTTTATTTATCCATTCACCTACTGAGGGACATCTTGGTTGCTTCCAAGTTTTGGCAACTATGAATAAAACTGTTATAAACATCCACGTGTAGGTTTTTGTGTAGACATAAGTTTTCTGTTCTTTTGAGTAAATATCAAGGAGCACAATTGCCGGATCATATGGTAAGAATGTGTTTAGTTTTGTAAGAAAACCATAAAACTGCCTTCTGACGTGGCTGTACCAGTTTGCACTGCTACCAGTGATGAATGAGAGTTTCTGTTGCTACATATCTTACCAGCATTTGGTGTTGTCCGTGTTCTGGATTTGGGCCATTCTTGTAGATGTGTAGTAAAATCTCATCATGGTTTCAATTTAAATTTTTCTGATGACATATGATGTTGAGCATTTTCAGTACCCTTATTTGTCATCCTTGTATCTTCTTTGGTGAGGTGTCAACGTCCTTTTCCCCATATTTTCTTATTGTTGAGTTTTAAGAGTTCTCTGTATATTTTGAATAAGTCTTTTATCAGATGTGTCTTTTGTAAGTATTTTCTCCCAGTCTGTGGTTTATTTTCTAATTCTCTTGGCATTGTCTTTTGATGAACAGAGTTTTTAATTTTAACGAAGTCCAGCTTACCAATGACTTCTTTCATGGATCATACCTTTGGAGTAATGGACATGAAAAAGGTCATCTAGGTTTTCTTCTATGTATCTTGGAGGAGTTTAATAGCTTTGCCTTTTATATCTAGGTCTGTGATCCATTTTGAGTTAATTTTTGTGAAGGGTAAGGTCTTTGTCTAAATTAATTCTTTTGTATGTTGATGTCCAAATGTCCCAGCACTGTTGTTGAAAAAACTGACCTTTGCTCATTGTATTGCCTTTGCTCCTCTGACAAACATCTGTAGACTATATTTAAGTGGGTCTGTTTCTGGGATGTCTATCCTATTCCATCAATCTAGTTGTCCATCCTTTCACTTCACCCTCTTGATTACTGTCGATTTATAGTAAAAGTCTTTGCTTCCCTTGTGGCTCAGCTGGTAAAGAATCCACCTGCAATGTGGGAGACCTGGGTTCGATCCCGGGGTTGGGAAGATGCCCTGGAGAAGGGAAAGGCTACCCACTCCAGTATTCTGGCCTGGAGAATTCCATGGACTATATAGTCCATGGGCTGCAAAGAGTCAGACACGACTGAGTGAATTTCACTTCACACTTTGATAGTAAGTCTCTGAGTAGAGCAGTCAGTTCTCCAATGCTGTCCATTTCCTTCAGTATTGTGCTAGCTATTCCTTGAAACAGGTTTGAGAGAGTATACCCCTTAAGACTTATATTTTCAGCTTTAAAATATTTGTAAACACTCATGTGTTCATCATGTACCTGTCCAAAAGGAATGGGATTAATGTGTATTTGACAATGACCCTTGCTCAAGTAGGACAGGTATGTGGAACATAGAAAAGAGAATAATTTCAATTCTTAGACTCAACGAAGTTATATTCTATTAGGAAAGCTACCTGGTTGAACACATATTGTCATACCTCATGATTATTGCAGAAATTATGACGATTCTGAGGGCTGGTATGGAACAGAGGCTGAGTATCAGCTGCAGTGGAGATGTGTGAAGGTTTGACTGGATAAAGATGATATTGGTTCTGGATGGATGTTTAGGGACTAGCTCATGTAAAGAGGGAGCTAGAGAGGAGAATGTAGCTTTTTATAGATGTTGAGTATGAGGAAGAAGGGAGAACAGACGTGACACATGTAGGTCAAATTATATGAAGTTGTGTATGTCGTGGAAAGGAGTTATTCTAGTCAGGAGCTATTTAAGATTACCAAGTGAAAACAGGGCATGAGCATACTTGTGTTTTTAAAAAGAGATATCTCTCAAATGCCTAATTGGAGAGGATGTTACCAACCCTTCTGCTGGTGTCCTGAGCATACCAAGGTAGGATAATAAAAGGAGACACTAGATAAACAAGTGAAATAAGATGGAGAGACTCAGCACAGAGATGCACTTGAGTTTTGCTACAACAGCCGGGCAAAAACAAAGGAAAAGTTCATATGTTGTGTAGACGCGTCCCTTTAATGTGACATAATTTTATTGAGCTCCAAAGGGAAAACCTAGTAGGAGTTCTATTACAGTGATAGTGTATAGTGAAGTCACTCAGTTGTGTCCGACCCTTTACGACCCCATGGACTGTAGCCTACCAGGCTCCTCCGTCCATGGGATTTTCCAGGCAAGAGTACTGGAGTGGGTTTCCATTTCCTTCTCCAGAGAATCTTCCTGACCCAGGGATTGAACCCGGGTCTCCTGCATTGTAGGCAGACGCTTTACCGTCTGAGCCACCAGGGAATTCTATTAAATGTCCTCAAATGTAATGAGTAAAAACAAAATAAACGATTAAGGATTGCTGTATACCAGCCACTTGAAAATTGTATGGGTTTTAATCTGAAAGAGCACATAGGCTTTTTTCTTTTTTTTCCTGACAATAGCAGGGACTTGAGGAACATGGCAGATTGAGTTGACTTACATAATAAAGTCTGGATGGGACCTACTATTTGAAGGGCTACTAATAGCAGTGGTTTGAAAATCCATGCCTGCCTACCGGGGTCCAGCCCTGGTTGGATCCAGGGATTCCCTCAGGAGGACGGCGTTGATGAAAAGAGGATAGATAAAAGGGGAGAGAACAGAGGCTTGATCTAACTGGTTTACTCAGAAAGCCAATAAAATTTGTGACGCCGAACTTGCTCTGACCACGGAGGCCACAGGAGCCCTCTCGAATAGCTGAAGGTGCCCTGCCTTAGGCACCTTCTCGAGTGGGTCTTAGAAGCCTGGGCTGGTAAGTGGTCTCAGAGGGCCCCCACGCTCCAAATTAGTCCTCCTGAAGGAAGAACAGAGAAGAAAAGGAGAGAAAAGGAAACAAGAACAACATGGGGAGACCAAGACTGATGAGCAAGGCCCATAGCTTTATTTTCAAAAGGAGTTTTTATACCCTAAGTTGTACATAGAGGATAATAGGGGTTGCAGAGTCATGCAAAGTCATCAGTCCTTGACCCTTATCGAGACCAGGCTTTCTTTTCTGCAAACTTACGTATACAAATGCTTTAGGTGATTTACATCATCTTCTGGCCAGGAGGCCTATTAACATTTTATGACTCTTTGTTCTGATAAAGGTTAGTTAACCAGAAAACTTATTTTCTCTAAAAGTAATTTTTCTAAAGTTTGGTGCCACTCTCTGAAAGCACTAGATAAAGTTGCATTCCTATAGGGCAAAGGTGCAGTGGGCTGTAGCAAGGAAAGAATTTACTACCTCAAGGGTCTAAAGTTGTTAACACCAAGGCCATTACTTAAATTTTCTACACACTAACTATATTAATTAATATACTCCCAAGGACACAGTGGGTAAGGGATATGGAAACTTGGCAGCAAGCATTAGCTCAACAATGAAATCTTCTACTAGTTCTATTCTAATAATTTCTAACTCCCCGAGAGGCTCTATACTATTTGAATATCTTAAGCTTCCCATGCCTCTCGTGGTTGGGAGGCTGTAAACAATCATATGCATAGCTGTAGGAGTCCAGATAAACCTGTCAGGCAAGTTAGAGAGCCATCTGAGGGGTTTGGATTGAAATACTCCTATTATGCCCAGGAGGCTTATTAACTAGAGCTCTAAGTTGATTTCCTTCAGAGAAAGGTGGTCGGGGATATCCCTCTGTTAATGTCAGAGGAGTTGGTGAAAGTCTTAAAATAGTAAAACAGACAGATTCTGGTTTTGGGGTAGATGCTTAAGCAGATCCAGGGGGCCCCTTGAGTCCTGATTTGCCTTTGAATGTCAGGTCCTCTCCACATGACTTTTGTCATGGGTGGGAACTCCCGTGCTGGCTCCCGGCACATGCCCAACATGGAGATCCCAAAGGAGTTAGATCTATACTCTCTAGGTCAAAATTGCATCATATCTCTGTAATTCCTTCTCCAGAACAGGGTAACTTTGGTTTGCTCAGTTTTTTAAAGAAATCCTGATAATTTTTTTTTAATTAAAAAATTATTATTATTATTATTTTTTTTTTTTTACTTTACAATATTGTATTGGTTTTGCCATACATCAACATGCATCTGCCACAGGTGTACATGTGTTCCCCATCCTGAACCCCCCTCCCACCTCCCCCCCATACCGTCCCTCTGGGTCATGCCAGTGCACCAGCCCCAAGCTTCCTGTAGCCTGCATCGAACCTGGACTGGCAATTCATTTCTTATATGATATTATACATGTTTTAATGCCATTCTCCCAAATCATCACCCCCTGCCACCACCACAGAGTCCAAAAGACATCAGTGTCTCTTTTGCTGTCTCGCATACAGGGTTGTCATTACCATCTTTCTAAATTCCATATATATGTGTTAGTATACTGTATTGGTGTTTTTCTTTCTGGCTTACTTCACTCTTTAAAATAGGCTCCAGTTTCATCCACCTCAATAGAACCGATTCAAATGTATTCTTT
>NW_011494772.1:6598243-6600704 GCF_000754665.1 Bison bison bison | reverse complement strand
AAATGTATTCTTTTTAACGGCTGAGTAATACTCCATTGTGTATATGTACCACAGCTTTCTTATCCATTCATCTGCTGATGGACATCTAGGTTGTTTCCATGTCCTGGCTATTATAAACAGTGCTGTGATGAACATTGGGGTACACGTGTCTCTTTCAATTCTGGTTTCCTCAGTGTGTATACCCAGCAGTGGGATTGCTGGGTCATAAGGCAGTTCTATTTCCAGTTTTTTAAGAAATCTCCACACTGTTCTCCATAGTGGCTATACTAGTTTTTTAAGTGTTATTTTTATTTTCTCTTTCTTCCTATTAAAAAATCACACACACACATATACACACACACACTTATGTCCCTGTATGGGGAAAGGGAGGGTATTAGAGGCATTAGAGATCTCCCAAAGTTTCCCACTGAGAAAATCTGGTTTTTCATGTGAACAATATTGAATATGTAAATTGAATATAGAAGTTACACTGTACAGAAAAGTTTAATATCTAAGATCTATGAATTATATACATTATGTAGAATGACATGCTGATTTAAAAATTCTCACATTTTATGAACAATTTACCCAAGCTCTTCATATGCATTTTTTATATAAATATATCTTTTAAATCAATTAGGCCCTTTTTAACATTACCTAACAGGGTTCTCTAGGCCATGGTTTTTCTGTCTTATCTAAGTCATCTGAGCTGCAGAACTTTTGGAACCTATATGTAATGTTATAGGGAATTTTGCATTGCTCATTTAAGGGTTTCTCTCTCAATATGATGAAGAATAAAAGTGCACTAAAGGGACATATATTTACAATTCCTTGCTCCAGAGACAAAACTATTACCAATTTCTTATATATCAAGCTATCTTGTATCTGGAGTTAAAGCTAATCATTTCAATAATCATGAAGTGCCATGTTAAACTGCAATTTTGATTTACACTATTAGGATTAATTATCAAGTCTTTGGTAAAATTAATTTACTCCTCTTTTGACTCTGAGGGGGCCAAAAATTTCTTCCAAATCAGGGTAAAGAAGTCACATCTTTTAGGCCCACGTGACCAGTCCTTGGCTATGGGCGGTCCATGGCAAGGGGCTGTGAACTTAGATGAGATCGTTTTATTTATCTGGGGGTATTATTGCAAGGAGTCAGGTGTCAACACTCCCAGGAGCCAGAAGAATGGTGCCCTAGTCCTGAAGCTGGCATGAGGTGGCAGAGCATACATAGCCTTGGGGAACAGATGGGTGGTGGGTAGGCATTTAGTGCTTGGCCATCTGTCCTCACAGTCTGATGGCCTTTCTTTGTCCATTCCTGCATGAGACATTTAGGACAACCAGCTCAGTTTATCATACTTGGAGTGCAAAAGTCTTCCATGAGTCACCCCATGGCCTCTTCTACCTACCCCTTCAACCTTATTGCTGTCTTTTTTTTTTTTTCCTGGGACCTTTACATATCCTAGGATATTTCTAGAGAGCTACTCTTAGATCTCTATGGTCCATCAAGAGGCCCCTCTGTTTTCCCTCATCTGAACTATGGGGAGAGAATATAGAGATGTGGAAACTAAGTTTTTTTCCTAATCTGGGGACAATCTTTCTCCTTCCACATTTATACAAGTCTTTCTCACTCAGCAAAATACTTATCTCCACCAGTTTCTTGATGCTTCTACATTCTCCCTAAGACTTAGGCTTCAAGATGTCAAAAGACAGAGTTGCAGACTTTTATTTCTTTCCATGAAATTCTTCCTTCTTTGCTATTTGTCTAAATCATTGAGTCCAAAATAGTTTTGCTTCTAGAACTGGGGAAGAAGACCTATGCCAGGAGATAGGTACCATTCACCATTCCATTAGTGATGTTTACTGATTAACTGATTTTTTAATCTGGAGGTGACATTTACAGTTACAGTAAAATAGATGATAAGTTATTAAATTATATGATGTGTGCCACTGATACATGATCTAGAATGAAATTTATTTATTTATTTTTAAATAGAAGAGTGGTTTACCAATGTTAGAAATATATCTATTCAGTTCAGTTCAGTCACTCAGTCCTGTCCGACTCTTTGCAACCCCATGAATTGCAGCACGCCAGGCCTCCCTGTCCATCACTGACTCCTGGAGTTCACTCAAACTCACGTCCATCGACTCGGTGATGCCATCCAACCATCTCATCCTCTGTCGTCCCCTTCTTCTCCTGCCCCCAATCCCTCCCAGCATCAGAGTCTTTTCCAATGAGTCAACTCTTTGCATGAGGTGGCCAAAGTACTGGAGTTTCAGCTTTAGCATCATTCCTTCCAAAGAAATCCCAGGGCTGATCTCCTTCAGAATGGACTGGTTGGATCTCCTTGCAGTCCAAGGGACTCTCAAGAGTCTTCTCCAACACCACAGTTCAAAAGCGTCTTTCTTTGGCATTCAGCTTTCTTCACAGTCCGAATCTCACATCCATACATGACTACTGGAAAAGCCATAGCCTTGA
>NW_011494772.1:6559038-6598143 GCF_000754665.1 Bison bison bison | reverse complement strand
TGTTGGCAAAGTAATGTCTCTGTTTTTGAATATGCTATCTAGATTGGTCATAGCTTTCCTTCCAAGGAGTAAGCGTCTTTTCATTTCATGGCTGCAGTCACCATCTGCAGTGATTTTGGAGCCCAGAAAAATAAAGTCTGACACTGCTTCCGCTGTTTCCCCATCTATTTGCCATGAAGTGATGGGACCAGATGCTATGATCTTCGTTTTCTGAATGTTGAGCTTTAAGCCAACTTTTTCACTCTCCTCTTTCACTTTCATATATCCATTCGTTAAGTTAAATAATGAGAGAAGTTTAAACCTTTAGTTCCCTGGAACATCTATGTAATCAGAACTATCCATTATCCAAAATTTCCATATAAACAAATATTTTTAAAATATCCCCAAATACAATCAAGTTTAATTTTTTTTAATTTTATTTTATTTTTAAACTTTACAATATTGTATTGGTTTTGCCATATATCAACATAAATCTGCCCATCCTGAACCTTCCTCCCTCCTCCCTCCCCGTACCATCCCTCTGGGTCGTCCCAGTGCACCAGCCCAAATCATCCAGTATCATGCATCGAACCTGGACTGGCGACTCGTTCCATATATGATATTATACGTATTTCAATGCCATTCTCCCAAATCATCCCACCCTCTCCCTCTCCCACAGAGTCCAAAAGACTGTTCTATACATCAGTGTCTCTTTTGCTGTCTCGTACACAGGGTTATTGTTACCATCTTTTTAAATTCCATATATATGCGTTAGTATACTGTATTGGTGTTTTTCTTTCTAGCTTACTTCACTCTGTATAATAGGCTCCAGTTTCATCCACCTCATTCTTTTTAATACTATTATGAGTTGATTTCTAAAGGGTATAAGGTCAGTTTTACCAATAAAACATAAAACACATTGTCACAAGAGGGCAGCCTTTTAACATGGATTGTTCCTCAACCTGAAGCCATTCCTTGGTAACTTAAGACAGTTACTTTAATCCACGTAACCAAATAATGATAAAACAATACAAAGTATTCAAGCAGATATTTTGCATTCTGCATGTTTTTTTGTATTATTGCTAATAAAAATATTTAAAACTGACAAGGAAAATAAGAACTGAATTGTTTCATGTAGAAATAAGGGTTTATATAGGTTGTATCTTTTAAATATCAACTGAAGGTCAGTGGCTGGGTTGAATGCACCAAAATCTCATATGATCAAATGTGAAATTCTCCTCTGAGCTACCCAAAATTCTAACCAAGAAAGGGCAAGCTGGAAGGATCCAGACTGATATGTTACCCACGGGCAAATGAATGTCAGTGGATGTATGTTTCTAATTTTTAACTTAGAAACTGCGTAAAGACACAGGGCTATTTGGACATATTGATAACAAGTACATTTTCTTGGTAGATGGCTGGTCTTGTCTGTAAGACACAGAGAGGGCACCCTCAGATCAGCAGTGTCACATCTCTCCCAGGCTGTCTGACCCTGTCTGAGGCTGACCAGTTACTTCTCTCAAAGTCAGTGTTCTTTTCAAGAGCGGCCCACAGTGCTATAAATGTCCATCTTGCCCCAACTTGCTCCAATTTGGGCTTCTTACAGAACTGGAAACTCTCCAGGCCAACTGTGGTTTCACAAGCCCTCGAGGTAACTCTGATTGAGAACTACTGGAAGCTTCTGGCAGACAGCAACAAAGACCATATAGCCCCGTGGGGTTTAAAGACTGCATGAGTTTTTAGCCTTAATACTTTTCTCCTATCCTTAGCCTCAATTCTTTGGCAAATTCTTTGCTGAAGGACTGAATCTTTTGAATTGTGGTGTTGGAGAAGACTCTTGAGAGTCTCTTGGACTGTAAGGAGATCACACCAATCAATCCTAGAGGAGATCAGTCCTGAATATTCTTTGGAAGGACTGATGCTGAAGTGAAAGTTCCAGTACTTTGGCCACCCGTTGCAAAGAACTGACTCATTGGAAAAGACCCTGATGCTGGGAAAGATTGAAGGCAGGAGGAGAAGGGGACAACAGGGAATGAGATGGTTGGATGGCATCACCGACTTGATGGACACGAGTTTGAGCAAGCTCCAGGAGTTGGTGATGGACAGGGAAGCCTGGTGTGCTGCAGTTTATGGGGTCACAGAGGGTCAGACACGACTGAGCTGCTGAACTGAATGTATCCATAGCCTGGTCTCTGCTGCTAATACACACTTGTCCATAGGTTTTCTCTCTTTCCCTGTCTCTAGGACCAATCCAGGGATTTTATTTCTGCATCACTTCTGACAGTTATGGAGTTTTCCAGTGATGTTCTTAGGCTGCTCCATTTATTTCCAGTCTTATGCTCTTCCTCTCTACCACCTTCTACCTTATAATTATAATTACCTGAATAATTTGGCAAGTAAGTTTCTGTCCCCAAAGAATCTATATTTCTGCACTCCTGTTTTGGTAATTGGCTTGGTATTCCAGTCATTCTCACTGCCTGGAAGCCCAACAGAAAGCCTTCTGCCTTGGCTGCTTCTAAATTTTTGAATTATACATCTTCGTAGGGTCTAATTTTATTTTTTTTAAATTTTATTAGCTTTTATTATAAAGCTGGATCTCTGCTTTTTTCCTGCATGTTTCACTCAACCTAAAGGTCTAAACTCTTTCTGAATTTCAAGTATTAGTCACTTTAAATGTCCTTTTGTGGGAGATAGACTTTTTCATCTGAGACACTGTTGCTAATCCACTTTTCTTGGATGTAATTCATTAGTTTACTCTGTATCATTTTCCAGTAGAGAGGACCTTCTTTCCCAAACCCTGAAAGTGTATATGCTGAGTCACTCAATTGTGTCCGACTCTTTGCGACCCTATGGACTGTAGCCCACCAGGCTCCTCTGTTCATGGAATTCTGCAGGCAAGAATACTGGAGTAGGTTGTCATTTTCTCCTCTAGGGGGATCTTCCTGACCCAGGGATCGAACTCAAGTCCCTTATATCTCCTGCATTGGCAAACAGATTCTTTACCACTGTGTCCCCTGGGAATCCAACTCTGAAAGTGGGGAGGATTTGTGGGGGGGGACGTGTCTATGTAATAGCATGTAACCTACTCCTTGTGTGGACTTTACGTGAGACCAAGGCCTTTCCCTCCTTATCTAGCTTGTCTCCCAGTAACTAGATCTGTCCTACAAAATTCCAAAATAATGCTCCTGAGTCTGCATAGTTCCTGGGGTTAATACAAACTGAAATAAGCCTGCCTTATATATGGAATTGTAGTGTAAAGGAGAGGGAAAGAATTATTTTTTTCTTTCCTGATAGATCTTTAACTGCTCAACTATACTCACTGGCTTGTGAGTTTTGAAAGCTTTTTTTCTTTTTTCCTTTAATTAGTGAAGAACTATTCTTCCTCTTAATGTTCCTTTTTTGGATTGCAAGTGGAAATTGTAGATGACCTTGATACCAACTAAGCCAGTTTGAAAGAATTTGAGTATTACTCTAGGATTTCAGAAAAAATATCCATTCCTTGAGAGGAAACTAAATATTATCACCATTTATACTCAGGCAGTAAAGAATCTGCCTGCAATGCAGAAGACCAGGGTTTGACCCCTGGGTTGGGAAGATCCCCTGGAGAAGGGAATGGCTACCCACTCCAATATTCTTGCCTGGAGAATCCCATTGACAGAGGAGCCTAGAAGGTTACAGCCCATGGAGTCACAGAGTCAGATAGGACTGAGCGACTAATAACAAGGCACGGACTTTTTCCAAAATAGGAGACAGAAATACACTACAAACACCAATTGTTTGGTGATGTGGCATAACTGTGAAGGCAAATGTTATATAATTTGAATATGGATGACACTGCATAGAGCACAAAGAGGGAAAAATACAATAGTCAAGTTTTTGTCAGGCTGTTGGGTTTTAAAACCTGGGTCAGGACTCAAGTATTTTGGTGTGATAGATGTCTTCCCCTTGATTCCCTGAGTTAGGTTGTGGGTAAGGAAGAGAAAAGATGGAAGAGAAGCCACATAGAAAGCAGTTTCTAAGATAGGTTAGAAATGGATGGTGAGAAACTCTCTTCAGTTCAGATTGAAACTGGTATTCAGGAGTGATTGTTGGAAACGGACTTGGAGAATTCAGAAACTTCCTGAAGTTCCCCTGTATCAGCTGTTATATGAGCAGGAGACATATCTGCCATGTGGTGGAATCAGATTGGCCTGAGGACACTTTGTGCCCTTATTCTGGACACTGGCTCTCAAGAAAAAGTGAGGCATCTCGGTCAAATTGGTGCACTTGCTGCAGTCGGTGGAATGACAAGGGGGCTTCATCAGGAGCCCGTGGACCTGATCTCAGAAATGCGTGTTCCACTGACCTGGCAGGTCTGAAGAGGTCTTATGGTTGCATTTGGAACAAAGTGGACACAGCAGTGATCTTCATGGACTAATGACTGAAAACCCAGTAAGAATAGGTCTATCTCTTAATAAGTAAGAAGGTTAACAGTTTGTACTACTTCCCACCCACTGCAAAATCTCAACAATATAGAAAACACCTTCCACGGTCCTTGGAATCTATGTTCCATTCTGGGGAGAGGGTGAAGGAGAACACGAATTGATGAATTTTCCTATGTGCACGTGACTGTACTTGCATCAGCCACTGTCACCATTTGGTGGCAATTTACAGCAATTCTCAGCCTTGTCACCAGGAGAAAATAACTTTCTGAGTATAATGTGACCCTCACCTTTATAAATTTAAAAATGATGGGAAACTTTACATACTCGTCAAGGCAGATGTAAGCATAGAGCACAGGATGTTTTTTACTTCTAAAGATTGACGCCATGTACACAGCTAATCTTTATGTGAGATAGAGCGGAACTTATTTAAACGAGTAAGATTTAAAAATCTACATTTTATCTCCTGATGATGAAAATCATAGTAACTCATCAATTTTCAATCAAAAATATAAATATTTCAATGCATTTTGAGCTTCATTAAACTTATTTTGTATTAGGGGGAAAACTCATTAAATTCTGGAAGAAGAAAAGTGAAAGTTAAAATATAATTTATGAGGGATCTTGGATAGTATATCTGTGAAATATGTAAAGCATTTAATCTAATCACTACAGTCAACTTTGGTCTCAAACTAGAACAAATTTGACTAAAGCAGAAGAGAATTATTAATGATAATAATTTTAAATATGTATATATCATGTATGTTATGAATTTGATTAATTTTTAAAAATCTCTATTTTATAATCCAAGCCTGTGCCCCTTTAAGCAGCATTTCACAACTTGAAATTAGATAATCATTTATCAACTTATGATTGAAGGATTTTTAGACAAGCAAACTCCAAAAAAAGCATCTATAAATAAAATATCTTTTAAAGGCATTGATAGAAATTTTTTAAAGCTTGAAGATTATTTACCTAAAAGTTAAACCATTTCTATGTGACATGGTGTAGTCATAATCTTGTATATTAGCAGAACTTCAGCCCATATTATAAAAGCAGTTGGGAATTTCATGGAATAATGTAGTTCTATTCTTGGAACTTTACATTTCTTTTTGATAATTGAGTATACTTCTCTTTGTCTCTTTAAACCAAGACAAAATAACTTAGATAATTTTCAACTACATTTCTGGGTCTAGCATATAACTGAAAATATAGTCAGTTGTCAATATTGGTTGAATAAATGGATGTACTGTAGTTGCAAAGTAACTAAATGGTCAAGTTTATGGTCGAAACAGAATTTCACGTAGGAAAGAAAATTGAATTTGGAAAAAATTAATAAGGTGCATGTGCTTGAATAAGGCAGAGCTAGACGGCATAGTGGAATCACTGGGGAACTGACAACAACAAAAATTTAGAAGCCTGGGTGTTACCCTCCAAG
This sequence comes from Bison bison bison, assembly GCF_000754665.1. NCBI lineage: Eukaryota > Metazoa > Chordata > Mammalia > Artiodactyla > Bovidae > Bison > Bison bison. The sequence goes on along the minus strand of NW_011494772.1, from coordinate 6,592,305 downwards.
AGACTAATTCAGTTCTTACAGATATATTAAAATTTTCAAGCAAATCTGCTGTGGTTTGAAAAGCACTGGATTTTAAGTGAAGAGAGTTGCAAATGATATGACAATGAACATTCCAGTCGACTTAAGAAATTACATTCCATTACTTAGAAAGTGTAGAATTTAATTAGTATTTTTTCCTCTGTATTCTTCATATTGGAAATTGCTCTTGACTTGTCTTCAAGTTTACTGATATTTTCTTCTGATATCTCTGGTAAGCCCATCAAGTAAAATTTTCATATCAGATATTGTATTCCTCAGTTTTAGAACTTATATTTCCTTATTTCTCCACAGTTTTTATTTCTTGCCTGAAATTCCCCATATATGTATGACAACACATTCCTTTAATTTTGAACATACTTATAATAGTGAATTTAAAGTTCTTGTGTTCAAATTCCAACATGTACACCATCTCAATGTCTCTTTCTACTGTCTGCTTTTGTTAAAATATATTTTCCAATTTCTTTTACATTTGGTTATTTTAAATAATATACTAGATTTTGTGGCTTATATATTGTAGAGACTCTGGGTTCTGTTATTTTCCTTGAAGAGTGATCCTTTTCTAGTATTGTCCATCTATCTGTACTCAAACATCAGATTTCGTTCCTCTGTAGTGGGTAATATTGGAGTCTCTGCTCTAATTTCTGAGCTATTGGTTTCTGCTGGGGTGTAATGGCATTTCCTCTATGGGCGTACAATTTATAAGTTACTCATAATTTGAATGGTGCTTAGATACATAGTTCAAATCTTCATTCTCCCTTGTGACTTTCATTTGCATGGTATCCTCTCCCACCCCATTCAATTTCCCAGCTCTTCTGTTCTTTAATCTGGAACTATGTGCTTATTCCTCAAACTGGAAAAACATTGCTGCTTCATATAGTCATTCAGTTCTCCACAGATTGCAGAGCATCATTAGATGATAAAACTGAATTAATGCAAACTTATCCAACACGGTTATCTCCCTTTGTACTCTGAGGAGTTCTATACAGTCAGCAAAAACAAGACCGGAGGCTGACTGTGGTTCAGATCATGAACTCCTTATTGCCAAATTCAGACTTAAATTGAAGAAAATATGGTCAAATCAGACCATTCAGGTATGACCTAAATCAAATCCCTTATGATTATACAGTGGAAGTGAGAAATAGATTTAAGGGATTAGATCTGATAGACAGAGTGCCTGATGAACTGTGGACTAAGGTTCATGACATTGTAGAGGAGACAGGGATAAAGACCACCCCTAAGAAAAAGAAATGCAAAAAAGCAAAATGGCTGCCTGAGGAGGCCTTACAAATAGCTGTGAAAAGAAGAGAAGTGAATGCGGAGTTCCAAAGAATAGCAAGGAGAGATAAGAAGCCTTCCTCAGCGATCAATGCAAAGAAATAGAGGAAAATAATAGAATGGGAAAGACTAGAGATCTCTTCAAGAAAATTAGAGATACCAAAGGAGCATTTCATGTGAAGATGGGCACAATAAATGACAAAAATGGTATGGACCTAACAGAAGCAGAAGATATTAAGAAGAGGTGGCAAGAATACACAGAAGAACTATACAAAAAAGATCTTCACGACCAAGATAATCACGATGGTGTGATCACTCACCTAGAGTCAGACATCCTGGAATGTGAAGTCAAGTGGGCCTTAGGAAGCATCACTACAAACAAAGCTAGTGGAGGTGATGGAATTCCACTTGAGCTATTTCAAACCCTAAAAGATGATGCTGTGAAAGTGCTGCACTCAATATGCCAGCAAATTTGGAAAACTCAACAGTGGCCACAGGACTCAAATATGTCAGTTTTCATTCCAATCCCTAAGAAAGGCAATGACAAAGAATTCCCTAACTACTGCACAATTGCACTCATCTTACATGCTAGTAAAGTAATGCTCAAAATTCTCCAATCCAGGCTTCAATGATACGTGGACCGTGAACTTCCAGATGTTCAAGCTGGATTTAGAAAAGGCAGAGGAGCCGAGATCAAATTGCCAACATCTCTTTGATCATCAAAAAAGCAAGAGAGTTCCATAAAAACATGTTTCTCTTTATTGACTATGCCAAAGCTGTGAAATTTCTTAGAGAGGTGGAATACCAGACCACCTGACCTGCCTCTTGAGAAATCTGTATGCAGGTCAGGAAGCAACAGTTAGAACTGGACATGGAACAGCAGACCGGTTCCAAATAGGAAAAGGAGTACATCAAGGCTGTATATTGTCACCCTGTTTATTTAACTTATATGCAGAGTACATCATGACAAATGCTGGGCTGGATGAAGCACAAGCTGAAATCAAGATTGCCGGGAGAAATATCAATAGCCTCAGATGTGCAGATGACACCACCCTTATGGCAGAAAGTGAAAAAGAACTAATGAGCCTCTTGATGAAAGTGAAAGAGGATAGTGAAAATGTTGGCTTAAAACTCAACATTCAGAAAACTAAGATCATGGCATCTGGTCCCGTCACTTCATAGCAAATCAATGGGCAAACAGTGGAAACAGTGGCAGACTTTATTTTTTTGAGCTAAAAAATCACTGTAGATGGTGACTGCAGCCATGAAATTAAAAGATGCTTACTCCTTGGAAGAAAAGCTATGACCAAACTAGACAGCGTATTAAAAAGCAAAGACATTACTTTGCCAGCAAAGGTCCATCTAGTCAGGGTTATGGTTTTTCCAGTAGTCATATATAGATGTGAGAATTGGACTATAAAGAAAGCTGAGCACCGAAGAATTGATGCTTTTGAACTGTGGTGTTGGAGAAGACTCTTGAGAGTCCCTTGGACTGCAAGGAGAGCCAACTAGTCCATCCTAAAGGAAATCAGTACTCAATATTCATTGGAAGGGCTGATGTTGAAGCTGAAACTTCAGTACTCTGCCACCTGGTATGATGAGCTGACTCATTCGAAAAGACTCATGCTGGGAAAGATTGAAGGCAAGAGGAGAAGGGGACAATGAGGATGAGATGGTTGGTTGGCATCGCCGACTCAATGGACGTGAGTTTGAGTGAACTCCAGGAATTGGTAATGGACAGAGAGGTTTGTCATGCTGCAGTCCATGGGGTCGCAAAGAGTTGGACATGACTGAGTGACTGAACTGAACTGACTAAACTGATCTCTACCTATTTTCTTTTTCATTCTGTTGCATCAAATGTGTTTTTTAAATGGTTTGATCAGAGTTTATCATTTTTTATCTGCATTTGAGTTAGTCAGATATGAGCTACTACCACATCATTGTAATTTAAATATTTGAACATTTTGAACAATTTTTCTAAAATTTAAAAAAGTTTCCAAGTTGTCAATCCTTATGTAAATATAATCAAGGTTTGAATTACCAACATCCCTTGGAGGCAGATGTGCACATGAAACTTAGGCTCAGCTAATCAGATATGCCCATACATTTGAAAGTAAGAAAAGTGATAAAAGATATTGTTCATAGATAATGTTTTACTTGATACCTGGAATGACAACAATAACCAACTTTCACCCAAGAATTCTGTCTTCAGTGACTGTGAACAAGAGGTTAACTTCATGGTACAGAATTGAAATTGTTTTTGTGGTAATGATTGATTTTGGTAACATTCTGTTTTTTTCTTTTTTGTATCCCTGCTACTTATTATATAAGCAATCCCTCACATATAATTCGATTCTAGCTTTTTGTTTCCCAGTTTACACTAGATATTTATGGGCAAACTTTTCACTTTTGAAAAAAAATGGTTTTGGTTGACATTAGAAATAATAAAAGAAAATAAGGAAATATGTCATCTTATTATGTTAGTGCCACATTGAAAATTCAACAATCCTCTTATCTAAAAAATAGAAAGTTTCTGTTTCTCATCATCTTAAAATCTATATCATTAAATCATGGAGAATTTTCAGAAATGTGGTGTTATACTTAGTAGCATCCAGATCACTGAGGGGGAAATGAAGAGAAATTTGAAAGAGGTAGCACTGTGCAGTAATCTAGTTGGGACACAGGTGTGCATGGAGCCATAATACTTCCCATCATGGCATTTGTAAAATTAAAGTTAGGTTCCCATGAACTTGCTAATTAGTATGACTTTTAGAGACATTTCATTAACCTAAATAGTTTAGATTTCCTGTAGATAGACTGCATGTATTCTCATCTTTAACCTTTCATAATGGTCCCTAATTATAGATTTCATTGATTCTTAATAGCAAAGGAACAGCAGTAGTTTATAAAGTTATATTCTAATTTGTTTTTTTTACTAATATGTGAAGTGATTTTTATCTTTCTTTTCACCTCTAGAGCTAATTAAGAATTCTGGGTTAATGAAATTTCCTGATCATACTAGCACTGATTTAAACTTTACAATGAAATCATTATTTCCATGTATTACTTGCTTGCATTATGGTGGTATTTGGCTAATGAGTTCTCAAAATGATGTCTGAGAGGTTAAACAGTCCTCAAATGAATGCCAACATTAATTTATTTGTGTGAATTTTCAAAAACAAGTTTTATTTTTAACTCTAAAGGACACTAATGTAGTTAGGGTATAAGCACTCTCTGGTTAATGAAATTTAAAAAGTTAAAGTAGATTACTTCATTTTTTCCCCTCATCCTCTGATGGTTATATAGTTTCTTAAAATAGTTAAAATATTTAATTTTAAAGGCTGTCTAGCATTTTTAGTCAAAGGGATAAGCTTTTCAGTTTGGCTGGTCGTTGAAATTTGAGCAATCTTTCTTTCTTTTGTTTAATATAATTATTGACTAGTCCAGGCCTCCAGAGTTACTGGTATATATGAAATTATGCAAACAGTCATTAGGCACATGTATATGGAAGATGGCTTTCTGTAGCAACCTTTGTGCCTATATTATAAATCCTATGCAACTGGACATTGATCCCTTCAATTTCTAAACTTTGAAATACAAGTGGAAGCACTGTATAGTAACAATAGCAGGCAATTTAAATTTTGTAAAACTTTTGATATTAAAGGAAATTCTTCCAAAATGCATATAAACAGCATATGGAATCTCTAAATAGTTATCTATAGGTGAGCATGTCCAGACATCCATGAATAAAACAGAGTTTAATAAAGTGCTTTTTTCCCTATATCTAATATGTTTATGTTGAAGGGTTTGCAGAATATTTAAGGCTGTAAGCACAGATTATGAGGTAAAGGCAGGAGGCAAAAGATGTGGTGGAGGTGAAAATGAGGAAAAACAGAAATAGGCCTCCAAGTGGATATGTTCTTATAAAAAATTATCAGAGGAAAGGTAACTTCAAAATGACTTTACCGGGTAGGGCTTTCTGAATATACCACAGAAGATGGCTCGTCTTTTTATGTAGATCATGCCAGTGCAACAAGCAATAAGCACTGTTTATTGGACTCTTCAAAGTGGTTGATAGTGAATGAAGTTATGTTTATATTTATGTTAAATATATATTTAGGTTATATTTATATTTATGTTAAAATCAGTAACCTTGATTTATAGGTGGTGTGATGACCTCCTGAAAATATCCCCAACAGATTTTCGAGGGATATCTAATTTGCAAAAGCTCAACTCGAGACAGCTACCTCTGTCAAAGTGTATATCACACTTATAGTTGGATTTTCAGCAAGTTTCAAGTTCTACTATTCTTACAGGTTTTTAAGAGGAATGCCTACCAGAATAAAATATTAAGGGGCAAATTTAATTGGATCTTACAAGTGAAAATCTAGGTTACAAAAATTCTTCCTTTGTAATTATTAATTTTCCTAAGTCTATTCATTCATGGTCTTGTAGGTGGAGCAACATTTATGAGACCTTTTTGTGAGACCCATGGCCAGCAATATAACTGTGATGTATACTAACTAGCCCACCTCCAGGGACTGGTTAAATTAAATTGAAAGTAATCTCCCAATTGACATATCCTAATATGCCATAAAAATCTAATAACAGCATTTGTAAGAGTATAAACTTAAAAATGAATGCATTTGAGCAAACCACAGGAGACAGTGAAGGACAGGGAAGCCTGGCATGCTGTAGTCCACAGGGTCTCAAGAGGTGGACACAACTTAGCAACTGAACAACAACCACAAAGCTTAAAAATATTTTTACCAAATTTTATAAAACACAAAATATACATTTTGGTCTCTTGTTTTGAAGTCTGATGGTGTGAATGTGCCCATGTACAACAGTTGTTTAATAAGCAAATTTATGCAAAAGCTTTGGGACAGGTCCAGCTCTATATGTATAGTTGATCTTGTGTTCAGAGTTTTTCTTCCTTAGAAGTAATTCACATATCAAAAGATATATGCACTGTGGGTAAAACCTCTCCAAATTGCTGGTGGGAAATGTGCCTTGCATAAGCAAACCTCTGTAGCCAGCATTTCGATCTCATAGGCAACAAATACAACAATGCAGGCTATCTATCTCTGCACACTTCTGTACAAAGCAAGACCAAGGAATACGCCTGGTTAAGATGTGCCCAGCTTACAAGACGCATTTATTTGTTACAAAAGAAATGTATTATTCTCACTATTGAATTCAGTAAATCAAGTATTGATCTAACAAGAATCAATAAATAAGCAGAATCTTAACAACTGTTCCTTATCAAGGCAAGTAAAGTTAGGGTTTAAACCTAAATTAGATAATTGGAACACACAACTATAGATAGGGCAGTCTAAAGTACAGAATGAGGTTATCAAAATTCAGTAGTATTTTCTCTACACTTAGTAACTTTAGCAGCGGAAAGTTTAGCCCAGATATATCTGGAACTGTTGACGAGGCATAAATAACAATAGCACTTTGCATCTATTTAGCTTTGGATTAAGCAGAAGGCCAGGTAGCCTATTTATCCTGCACTGAACAGTGTCAGACTTTGTTTTTTTGGGCTCCAAAATCACTGCAGATGGTGATTGCAGCCATGAAATTAAAAGACGCTTACTCCTTGGAAGGAAAGTTATGACCAACCTAGATAGCATATTCAAAAGCAGAGACATTACTTTGCCAACAAAGGTCCGTCTAGTCAAGGCTATGGTTTTTCCAGTGGTCATGTATGGCTGTGAGAGTTGGACTGTGAAGAAAGCTGAGTGCTGAAGAATTGATGCTTTTGAACTGTGCTGTTGGAGAAGACTCTTGAGAGTCCCTTGGACTGCAAGGAGATCCAACCAGTCCATTCTAAAGGAGATCAGTCCTAGGTGTTCATTGGAAGGACTGATGCTAAAGCTGAAACTCCAATACTTTGGCCACTTCATGTGAAGAGTTGACTTATTGGAAAAGACCCTGATGCTGGGAGGGAGTGGGGGCAGGAGGAGAAGGGGACGACAGAGGATGAGATGGTTGGATGGCATCACTCAGTTGATGGACATGCATTTGAACAAGCTCTGGGAGTTGGTGATGGACAGGGAGGCCTGGCGTGCTGTGATTCATGGGGTTGCAAGGAGTCAGACATGACTGAGCTACTGAACTGAAGTGAACTGAACCCTTTATTATTGCGTTTTTATCTATGGACTCTCCCATTTCAGTGTTCTCTAGGTGGTTGTAGGTATGGCTGCCTCTGGCGTTGGTAGAATGTGGTGTCATATATAAGCAAGAGTTCACTGGCCAGCGCCTGCATCACATCAGTGAGTGAGACCCATTTTTTGTTGCTCAAGATGGCATGGTGACATTACATGAATCAGTAGTTAGGACACTAATGTAAGAAGCTTATATAACAACTCACAGAATGATGGAATTAAATGTGAACAGGTGAACACATGGGAAAGCTGATCAGACAATTCATTATCAGTAGAGGTAATAAGTGAAATTGATATGATCTTACAACTGTGCTTTTATGGGGATTCTTCTCATAAACAAGACCTTGTTTCTATTTGTGATGGACCTCTAGTGACCATTTCCCATAAAGTTCCCATAATATTATCTTATAATGAAATAATTAATGATAGCACCGAAGTGCCCATTGCAAATTCAACAAAGGAAGGGTGCTTGCTAAGTTCTGATTACCTGAAATGAGAGTTGACTTTCTTTCTTCCTTCATTGCTTCCTCTTGAAATGTCAGCTTCCTGAGAAACTGGAATCTCACACATTCTAGAATTCTCTATTGCTGCCTAATGGTTACCTGTTGTCAAATAAGATAAAATTTTGCATTTTAAGAGTGTGCACTTTCTTTTTAATCTCTAAACAGAGGAGGCATTGATCTCTCTTGAGTGCTTTGGCAGTCATTAGGAACTAAGCTTGGGTCATGACTTTGTGGCTATTTATCATGAAAGACAATGCTTGATTTGAGGAATGTTGTTTTGATATATCATGTGGATAGTTAAGTACCATTTGTGAGAGTCTTTCAGTCATTTTAATTGTTAAATTTGGTGTAACCAAGAGGCATGGTTAGAGGCCTTACTAGCAACACTATAGCATAGAGATCTCTATCTATGATTGGGCAGGGTTTTAGCCTTTCTCCTAGATTTCTGGGTTGGGGAGCTGGGGATGTGTATTTCTTTTACATCTTTCCAAATAACCTTTATGTGTGTTTTCCATGGGCTTACATTTGGAAACAACTGATGAAGGAAATAATTAGAATTTCTATGTTCAGGAAGATTTCTACACCTTTTCATATATACAATGGTAATTTTCCCAGACCAATGTCCAATTTTTGAAACTGTAAATTTTGGGAACTAACTAAAGAGTGTAAATCCCTAAGGCAATAATGTTTGACTTAGGTGAACTGTGTTTTATGCTAAGGTTGTACAGGCTCTTAATCACCATTTACTCATTTTCTGGTCCTTTGTTTCCTAAGTTTCAGAGCAATATTAAGTCTCTCCCCTATGCTGCTGCTGCTGCTGCTGCTGCTGCTGCTGCTGCTAAGTCGCTTCAGCCGTGTCCGACTCTGTGCGACCCCATAGATGTCAGCCTACCAGGCTCCCCCATCCCTGAGATTCTCCAGGCAAGAATACTGGAGTGGGTTCCCATTTCCTTCTCCAATGTATGAAAGTGAAAAATGAGAGTGAAGTCACTCAGTCGTGTCTGACTCCTAGCAACCCCATGGACTACAGCCTATCAGGCTCCTCCGTCCATTGGATTTTCCAGGCAAGAGTCTCTCCCTTATAGACAGTCATAAATCAGATAGTTTGTGTAATCATTCTATTTATTAGAAACACATACTCAAAACTCAGTGTCTAAGGTGTGACAGCCATTTACAAAATATCAATTTAACCTTTACAGTATTTACAACTAAATTTATACTCATGTTATTGCTGTTCATAATATTTAAATACATCTCTACATACAATGACAAGAGAAAATACTGCATATATTAGAGAACAAGTTAGGCATCCTTGGCAAACCTACATTTCAGCTGGTATTAGCAGAAATATGTGGATATAATAGCAAACTTGCTAGCCAAAATTGTTAAGTTTTTCAGACTGAAATGTATGTTAATTCAGAAGCTATATAAGCAAAGATCAGTTAAAAGATCAAGTATTTGGCCTTTTTAAAACATAAAAGTTTTACTTAGATTTCCACTAAAAAGGAAATATAACACTCAAATAATTTTCTCCTTACTTCTCAGGCTGTTACCTCTCTATCTTTTGTGAAAGTTACTACTAGACACTCGGTTATCCACCTCTAACCATCGGTCATACTCAGCATTTTTTCCTCTTCTCCTACGCACTTTCTCCATAGCCCATCTCTTTCAACTCTTTAGCTTCTATGACCTGTTTTTTCCATCTCCTCTGAGGGTACCTGATTTTAGAATCTCAAATCATTGGAAGTTTTTCCTCTTTCCTCAGCATCTTCCACACTGCTGTGTGAGTGCTCTAAGACACATGTCTAAGCTTGGCTTTCTTGTATATCAAGTTCTTCTAGGTCTTCTTACAGCCATAAAGAAGTCCAAACAGCTTGGTATTTTATGTAAACCCTGTTGTCATAAAATTTAATTATCTGTATATCCTCCTCTCGTGGTTTTCCTTTCACAAGCTTTTCTCCAGCCATATTATGCTAATGAACTTTCCTATATGCTCTCACACCTGTCTCATCTCCAAGATCCTTTGGCCTACATGGATGTCCTTTCCCTACACTCATGTCCATATAATCCTCTATTTCCATTTACTTCTGTCTTTATTGTTATTCTGGTCACAGCGCATTATCATCACTTTTGAGAATTTTTCCTTAATATTCTCAGTCTCAACTGGGTACATGCTCGTCAGCTTCTGGAGACTTACCATTTTGCATTTTCATTTCTTGTCAGTATTTTAGACTGGAAACTAGCTGCTTATAGGCAGAGGCTAGGATTTATTCTTACTTTATAATGCCTAATATAGGGTCTATTGTCATAAATACATTGTGGGGCCATAATTCCTGGGGACATGTACACATTGTAGGGACACATGGCTTGGAGTAAATTAAAAAATGTGATAAGTTAGAGGGTCAATAAATTTTGCATTTGTAAAAAGCAGGAGTAAAAGAGATAATAGGTGATATGTGGAACACTGGGAAAGAAGGATAGTCAGAAAGCAAGAAATTGATTCTAGGGGCTTAGAGGTCAAGTTCAGAGAGAAATACTTAAAGACATAGCTCAGGAAATGGAATGGGAAACAGAACCAAGTAACCGCAGTCACTACGAGAAATACAGTCAAGAACATGCTTTGGGGGAGAGGACCGACACAGGACAAACAGAATTCAGGGTTAAACAGAAGACCAAGCAAGAGGCTGATGGTCTGTGATGACAGACCTAAAAGGTGTAGAGATGCCATGATCTTCACAGAAGACGTTTTGCACAGGAAGAAAGAATGTCTGGAACGTGACAGAAGATAAATAGTTACACTGTTATGCACTGTAATTTGATCTGAGCGCTCTTTCCAGGTGGTGCTAGTGGTAAAGAACCCCCCTGCCAATGCAGGAGACTTAAGAGATATGGGTTCCATCCCTCGTCAGAAAGATCCCCTGGAGGAGGGCAGAGCAACCCTCTCTAGTATTCTTGCCTGGAGAATTCCATGGACAAAAAAACCTGGCAGGCTACATTTCATAGGGTCTCAAAGAGCTGGACACGACTGAAGCAATTTAGCATGCACATGACTTGAGAACCCACTTAAGGTAAAGGTGTTGGTGGTAATCCCCACTTTACTCACTGAAAACAGATTTTTAAATCTTAAAAGTGGCATTTAAAGATGATTTCACCTTAGCTGTAAGGATCTCCTCAGCCCTGGACAGATATTACTGATACCTCTGATTAGATGTTACTGGTATTCTGAGGCATAGGCAGTTGATCTCACGTGGCTAGGTGGCATAGCTGTAGCTGTATCAGCCAGGAAATGATCCTATAATCATAATAACTTACATGTAACAGGTTTTGCACACGTTACCCTTTAGAAAGCACTTCAAGTATGTTATTACTTGTTTCCCTTTACTGCATTTGTCTTGTTATTGAACTGTCATATCTGCTGACTTCAGAAATGTCCTTTCCCAACACTGTTCAATCATCTTTTTTCCTCTGTCAAAACTTTTAAGTCTCAGGGTCTCTAAGAGATTATTCCAGACAAGCTTGGTCAGTTTCCAGTCACTGATTCCCAACTGTGATCTCATCCTTAGAGGCTTTCCCTTCCCCTTCTCAATTTAACAAGCTTTCAATAGCCTTTCCAGTAAAATGTAGTTGTTTATATGGTTTTATATTTCCTCCTGTTGCCTTTATAAGCATTTATCCATATTGACATTGATTTCTATCAGGCCATAAACTATTCAAGGTAAAGAAAATGGTACAAGTGGTTAATCTTTATCAAGAGCCAGGCACGGCTCTGAGTGTCCCGTAAGCATCAGCTAGTATAATACCCACCAGCTCACAGGAGAGGCACAAACAATGTGTATGTAAAGCTAAGACAGAGAGAGGTAAGGGAACTTTCCCCCAAATCACACAGATACTAAGGGAGATGGTCTAGAATTTGAATCCAGAACCCACACTTTTATCCATCATTTGTATTTCTTTCCTAAGACTTCAGGCCTCAACTATGCCACTGGTTATCTGGACGTCATTACAATGTACTCTGTATAAAGTCAGTGTATACCTCATAGCTTTATTGTAATTTATTGCCTGAAATAATATGTACAAGATTTAGAAGGAGCTGGAAGATGGTAATCTTTTGTTTTCTCAATAGTATATTACTGTTGTGTACGGCTGGTGTTACGTATGTTTTGGCTCAGAGAATGAAATGTTAATGCTTAATAATGCTAACATATTATTAACATAAAGGTAATAAATGTAATTAGTTGTTGACTAATACTTATTTTCTATTTCTTTTTATTTACTTATTTTCCAGGCTATGCAATTCTTAAGTTTGATAGACGAATTCTTAGATAATCTAATTTTAGACTTTCCTTAGTAAATGCTAAATTCCATCACGTAGGAGAAAGTTTTGTTACTGTTGGCACAGTGGTTTAATATTCACTTTTATTACCTGTGGGATGGTTCTGATTTAATTGGTGTTTAAAATAAAGCTTACTACTTATTATATGTTTTTATAACTGCAAATGTATATATAAATCATATATATATGTATATATATACTGTGCTTTCCTTTATTTCCTTAAATCTTTTACTGTCTCATAATCATGGCATTTGAAATCTCATAAAACATTATTTGGGGACTTGCTAGAAATGTCATCTACAAAGTAATGGCTCAAGTTTGTAGCATTCTTAAAGCATAATAGAAGATAGAATTCATAGCAGAGTAATAAGCATCTCTCTTTTAGGGTCTCTATTTGTGGCTGGTATGAATTTGTTTCCAGAGGGCAGTTAGCAAAACAGCATTATGACTGTGTGCAGAAGCATAAAACAGACAAGAAAAAAATAATATCTGAACTGGGTAGAATTATTTTTTGTTAGATGCTGAAGTCTGTGAATGTTACACTTGTAACCTCTTAGTTTAGCTTTATAAACAGGATTTTCAGGGTGTGCTTGGATGAATAAATGAATCTGAAAGAACATTGTTTGGACACATCTTTAGAGATTGCTCTAGCTTGGCTGTATCAAGCAAATTATCCCTGTTTGATACTGGGTTTTCCATTCCTTCCTATGGAAGTAGCTCTGCTTGTACAGGTAGAAAGTTTATTACACATCACCTGCAAAGGAAGAGAGTTTAGAAGAAAGTGCTAAATTAATCCAGAGAAATGCCAAATCAAAGAACAATTAGCTTTCCATATGTTCTTTTCCCCAGGGTCCTACTTTCAAGATGGCTTGTGTTTCTTGCTCAGTCACGTCCAACTCTTTGAAACCCCATGGACTGTAGCCTCTGTCCATGGGATTCTCCAGGCAAGGATACTTGAGTGAGTAGCCATTCTCTTCTCTAGGGGATCTTCCAACCTAAGGACTGAATCCAGGTCTCCCACATTGTAGGTAGATTCTTTAAGGTTTGAGCCACAGGTGAAGCCTAAGATAGCTTAAATGTATTCAAATCCTATGAATAGTTACAAAAAAAACTTCATTAGTGACATCCTAGCTAAAGAAATCTCTTGCTTTGTGAGCCCAAGCACATGGACACATAGTTTCCCTTGGATATCAGGAAGTTTACAAAATAATCCGTTGATTTTCCTCTTTATGTTTATATGCCCATGTTATAATTTAGAAATGAGCTTTCCTCATAGCTCAGTTGGTAAAGAATCTGCCAGCAATGCAGGAGACCTAGATTCTATTCCTGGGTCAGGACTATCCCCTGGAGCAGGAAATGACAACCCATTCTAGTATTCTTGCCTGGGGAATCTCATGCAACAGAGGAGCCTGGTGGGCTACAGTCCATGGGGTCACAAGAGCCGGACATGACTTAGCAACTAAACCACAACAACATACTTTAGAAACTAGAACTACTCAAAGCCAACTTGTTGCAGCAAGTTTCTTAGGATCTTGAATGATTGAGTATGCCTGGATTTTTGCATGAAAAATCAGGATCTTCGCCTAGTTACGAGAAAAGAAAAAAAAAATTCTATTCTCAAATTAATCAAATCAGAAGATTTGGCAGGTTTTAGTCTTTGACATATAATATATATATAATTCTCGTAATAGCAGAATACAAGTAAAGGTAAAGGATTTTGATTAAATTCATAGAGAAGCCAGAAATTATTTACAAGACTAAATTTTATAAAAGAAGTTCTGTACTTAGTCATTCAGTTGTGTCTGACTCTTTTCGACCCCATGGACTGTAGCCCACCTGGCTTCTCCATCCGTGGGGATTCTCCAGGCAAGAATACTGGAGTGGGTTGCCATGCCCTCTTCCAGGGGATCTTCCCCACCCAGGAATCAAATCCAGGTCTCCCATACTGCAGGCAGATTTTTTACAATCTGAGCCACCAGGGAAGCCTGTGAATAGTGGAGTGGGTAGCCTGTCCCTTCTCCAGGTGATTGAACGGGGGTATCAGGCATTACAAGCAGATTGTTTACCAGCTGAGCTAAGACAAGATCTCTGGTATTTAGGATAGGTCCTCAATGATGATACAAACTGTGTAATTGTGAATTTAGGTTGGGGAAAGATAGTGTTCTATCTTCCTTGCTATAAAATAATTCAAATAGAAGATAAATACATTATCAAGACATCTTCTAAGAATCATACTGGAAAAAGTGTTGGCGATTTTGAGAGACTCAAGGAGAGGGTTTAGGCTATTAGAACCCTGAAGATATGTTAAGTATCCCAGGTTTAATGAAGAAGCAAATGGTGAATTCCAAAAATGCTCTATCAGTAAACTTCATATTGATTGTGAGTGCAATTTCAGGAAGGTCCATTAAATAGGTGTTTTGCGAGCACTTATGATAAAAAGCTGGCAGCAGAGATTCACTAAGAGTGAGTCACGCCAAGCTTACCTCATTTACATCACTACCTGACTGATAGAAAAAGGTAGACTTTAGATATTGACAGCCTGAATATTTTCAGAGTAAAGTTAAGTTAGATAGGCTGCAATTGCCTTCTGCCCCTGTCCATAGCTTCTCTAGAGCTGATTTCTGAGGAAAGAATAGTTGACTTTTTTGATCTAGAAATCTATGTTGGTAGGCAAATAAATACAATAATAAACTTTAAGCTGTTCTATGCTGTTATAGATCATATAAATGTGCCTTAACAGGAAGCAAAAAAAGTTCAGATGGCAGACAAACAGAGAAGATTTTCTTACATTCTCTTCTGATTACTGTTTGTCAAGAGATCTGTTATTTTGCTTCAGCAATCAGACTGCCAATTACTTCAAAACACAGACTATATTTTTTGTTTCAAAGTACTTATTAAATGTCTTTCATGTTATGAGGCTCTAACTTTTAATTATTTGGTTACTAGACATGCATAGGTGATAAGTCATAGAGGATGAAAGTGAAAGTATTAGCTGTCAGTCTTCTCTGACTCTGTGATCCCATGGACTGTCCATGGAATTCTCCAGATAAGAATACTGATGTGGATAGTCATTCCCTTCTCCAGGGGATCTTCCTGACCTAGGGATTGAACCTGGATCTCCCATAGTGCAGGCACATTCATTACCGTCCGAGCTACCAGGGAAGCCCAAGAATACCGGCTGTGCTTTGCTTAATCGCTCAGTCACGTCTGACTCTTTGCGACCCCATGGACTGTAGCCCACCAGGCTCCTCTGTCCCTGAGGATTCTCCAGGCAAGTATACTGGAATGGGTAGCCATTCCCTTCTTCAGGGGATCTTCCTGACCCAGGACTGAACCCAGGTCTCCTGCATTGTAGGCAGATTCTTTACAGTCTGAGCCACCAAGGGGAGGCCCTTTAAGGATATACTTGTTACTTTCATAAGAGACATTCTCTATTCCTCTGGTTAATAGAATTCCTATTTTGTATAAGATTTGGACACCATGTGCTTCAGTGGGCAGTCTTCGGCCTATACCCATATCTGGAATCCCTGTGAATGCAATACAATATAGTGATGCATCTAAGTTTCACTGGAGAACTCAAAAACCAAAATTTCCATCTGTATTTTTGACATGACTGATCTGGACTGGCACCTGTGAGATATTCTATGTGCTCCTTATTCTGAGTTGTACTTCACACTCTACTCCATTTCCATCCAAGTAGAATGACCTGTATTGAATATATCAGTGAGCTCCCTTGCTCTTTGACTTTTATATGTGTTCAAGACATCAGTGAGAAGGAAGAGAGAATGGTCAGGGGTTATCCACAAGCTCTCTGCCTGCTAGGTCTCCTTGGCCAATCTGTGTCTGCTATGAAGGTCCTGTTCCCTTTCTATCTCAAGGTGGCTTCTTCCCCAGGATACTCTGCTGTGAGTAAAAGTCAGAGTTATACTACTGTGGTGCATCTTCTCCTATCTTCCCACACCTTCCCTTTTACCTGCAAAATTACCATGACAATAGCTTTAACAATCACTTTGCATGTTTATAAAACGTTTTGTATGTCACGTTATACACCCAATATTGGATTATATTAGCTATACATACATTGTTTAAATCTATGATGTTCTTAAGTATCGATTGTGAAACAAAACACATTTATCTGGCTATTGATTTTTCATTTTACAAAGATTATATGCATGAATATATTCAACCTCTTCTGAATTTTCAGCTTTTGATATTAAGATTATGGAATCTTATGATTCTGATTACCCATCCAACAATGTGTGTGAACTCTTCTCTACATTGTACATGTATGTAATATTACACTGAGTACTGTTAGAAAAAGTGCATCTTTTGCAACATGTTTATGAAATTACCAATCTCATTACACCCTGGTATTTTCTTTTTAAACCTTGTCTCTCCTAAGAGACAATTATTGATAGCAAACAAAAAAGAAAGGTTTAAAAAGAGAAAAATCTCCTGAGAGGAGCAAGCAGTGAAAACAGGAACAGAACATTAATCTAAGTAATTAGCTCCCCTATCTCAAGAACTTTTGTTTTCAAATGACTAATTTTCCTTTTTTTCAAGTTTTGTTTTTCTTTATCCTTTCCAACAGCAGACTTTCCCATTTGTCTTCTATACCTTTTGAAAAGACACCTACAGTAAAGAAAAAAATATACTGGCATTTCCAATGCAGCTGCAAATTTTACACGGCTACAGAAAAGCATTATCTTCTTAAAAGGGGGGAAAAAAACCAGTAAAAACATAAACCAAGAAAGCACAGAAGGTAGTAATCACATTTAGTTGTTTATCATGGAATCATCTTTATAATCCATCTGTTTTGATTTCACAGAGCAAGTGTGAGTAATTAGAAAGTTTCTCATTTTATAGATTTGGGCTTGGAAGCTTGTAAAGTCAAGACAACACAAATTTTGCTTACTGGGTTTTTTTTCTTTTTTTTTTGGTATTTGAATTTTAACTTGGGTAAATGGCCAACAGGTGTGTGATGGAGCCTTATGAACATACAGATAGCCTTCCTACAGCTTTGATGATATAAACACTATAGTATATTCTCCATTCTCTTTTTATTTAAAAAAGGATATTTCATTTAAAAAAAGATAACATCATATCAGCAACTCACAAAATTTAAGGCACAAGTGTTACCGAATCAGGTTCCATTTGCCCAACCCACAGGAAGCCAAAATGGCGAGCCGCTGAGGTTTACAGCAAAGATAGGGCTTATTTGCAAAGCAGCCAAGAGAGGAAAAGAAATCTCAAAACTGCCTCCCTGAAGGCTAGGGATTCTGAGTATTCAGGAGATAATGAAAAAGCAGCAGGGCTGTTTGAGGTTTGGGGAGTGCTAAAGCCTAATTGGAAAAAAAGTGCAGTAATTGCCCTCTAGGCTAGAGGGTCCTATGCGTGGAGGTCTAGGCCTTCTGAAGTCAAGAGGTCACTGAACGGGCACTCACGCATGCGCAGTAGAAGGTTTGGGGGGTCATATTTGGTTTTAACCAGCTCCACTCAAACTAGATGCAGCTGGCTCCAAGTTCCAGAAAAATAATTATTGGGTAAACATCTTATTGTTTAAGCTAGGTGAGGCTCAGAGGGCATCCAAGTCTTAAAATGACCTTTATTAGTGTGTACATATGATGTGTGCTCAGTTGCTCACTCGTGTCTGTCTGATTCTTTGTAACCCCATGGACTGTAGCTCACCAGGCTCCTCTATCCGTGGGATTCTTCAGGCAATAATACTGGAATGGATTGCCGTTTCCTCCTCCAGGGGATCTTCCTGACCCAGAGATCAAACCTGCATCTTCTGGGTCTCCTACATTGCAGGCTGATTCTTAACCCACTGAGCCCAGGCAGGTGAAAAGAATTTAACTCACAGTATCACAGGAAGATCAATGAGTTAAAAAATTAGTTTCTGTGTAAAATTAGTTACCATTATTGTCTTCAAAAATTTTTAGCCTCTTTAAATGTGAGACTGGTTTTACCCCAGGTATGTAGACCTGATGATATTATACATCTGAAACATAAAAATCTCTATTGGGCATTGTCTACATATCTTTCTCTAGATGCCAAATTTGTAGTTTTAGCCATTGTGATGGTAGAAAATCAGGGAGTCAGGAACTCCAACTTCTGATTGGGCTTAATTGGTCCTAATTACATTTGAGTGATGAGAGTTCAGGCAGGATGCATGATGGGTAACATGGGCCTGAAACTGACCTGCTGGGAGGTTGCCTGGAGGTGTAACTGGACAAGAGGAGAAGGCCTGGTAAAATGGCAATGATTTTGAACTCTGGGTTGTCATAAGTCAAGCTTCCAGCACCATGAGGCACCACCATGAGACAAATAAAAAGGATGGTGAGTTGAGCACTTTACTTTTTTCGTCTTGTAGTTAGGTTAGGGACGTTTGGGTAAAGAGTTTTCCAGTCTTTATTCCTCTGTCTAGAAAGTGAAAGCATTTGTCATTCAGTTGTATCTGACTCTGTAATCCTACGGACAGAAGCCTGCCAGGCTCCTCTGTCCATGGGATTCTCCAGAAAAGAATACTCGAGTGAGTTGCCATTTCCTTCTCCAGGGGATCTTCCTGACCCATGGATTGAACCCAGGTCTCCCGCATTGCATGCAGATTTCCTGACCATCTGAGCCACCAGGAAAGGAAGTTTGGGTAAGGAATTTTCCAGTCTTTATTCCTATGTCCAACTTGGGGCCAATTTGGGATGTGGGCTCAATGGAAAAACAGTGTTGAAATGCTTGGTCAAGCTTAGGAGACAGTATGGTGGCCCAAATAGTGCTTATTTTCTGAAACTTTGTCATCTAGAGTGGGATTTCTTCATGCTTCCCCTCACCCCACCCCGGGAGTTGGGGAGAAGTGAAGCTGGCTATACTGGAGAATGTTAAAGAGGGTCTAGCAGGAGTGGAAATGAGCTGAGAGCCACAAAGCTGTCCCTTTATGGACCAGGGGAGAGGGCTGTGGAAGGCAGAGGAAGGCCAAGAGAACCTCAGCGCTTTCTCTACCTTGTGAGAGTGAACTTGTCAGCAATATATATATCAATAATTAATTAGAGGCTTTTTAGAAAGTAAGACTACTAATAGATACTTTAATAGCTGAAGTCCTCCTCAGTATTACACATGACCTGTGGACAGGTTTTAGTCACCATTAATTATTCATTTAGTCAACAAATGGATATTAAGTTCAAAGTCCTCAAGCATGTGGGGAATTAAATTTAAAAGAAAATTGAAGGCTCTCTGTGGCTCTGAGGACATTAAAATCCTAGGTGCTAACAGAAAAATAGGGATCCCATGTCATATACTTGGGCTCTAATTATAACTGGAACTCTGTGGTGATCTGTTCCCTTGCTCTTGTAACTTGCCTGTCGTTTGGCTCACTCCCTATCCGTCACATGGCCAACTTACTTGTAGATTCATGTCCTTCACTGTAACTACCTATCTAAATACTTGTTTTTAAATTTCTTGTTAACTTAAAGCCACGATAGTGTGTAGTTTGGAACATGAGATTTAAGGATAAGTAATGGCTGAAGTTGTCTCAAGTCAAGGTCCTGTGAAAGAAGGAAATTAGTAGCCACACTGCTTTGAAATTTTCTGTCTTTCATGCATCTGGGGCTGAAAAAATAATTTCTACATCAGTGATACTTTAATAGGCATTCATGCAGGTGGGAGTCTGTCATTCTCCTCCAGTAACAAGTGTACATTCCTTACTTCAATTTAATGTAAGGATAAATTCCAGATGGTGTATAAAGTTATCTTTTTGAATTACAGCTATAGAATATTCCAGACTGTGCAGGTCTTAGGACAATCCAGGTGATTTTCATGCACTTTAACCTTTTCAGGAAAGTGATCCTTTCATTTCAGTTTATATGACTTTAAAACTTGTTTAAGTTTCCATCTATTAGTTGGAACACTGGCTTGTTTCATCATGCCAGAGTTTATTTTTCTTTTCTTTTTTTTCTGTTTTTAAACTTTACAAAATTGTATTAGTTTTGCCAAATATCAGAATGAATCCACCACAGGTATACATGTTTTTCTGTTTATCAATTTATCTAGATGCTTCCTGTGTCCCTCTATGGCTTTTTGAAAATAATGGAGAAGTAATGTAAGAATTGTGTTTAAAACCAGAATCCTATAGTGGGAAAGGGTATATATTTTTTTCAGGTGTTCATAATGGATACATTACATTTTCAGTGTAATAGTTTGTCAATAAAGTCACTCAACGCAGGTTTTCATCTAAAAATGTTATATAAAGTGAATGTAGGCAGTGAGAGGGCATATGGCACCACCTATATTTCACTAGAATGTGCCAGTCATCAAGCTTGAATGTCTATCCCTAAACACGGAATATTTTCTCTAGTTGCCAGGAGTTATCCCAGATTTTGAGGTTGGATCAAGAGCTAATTTGGTTTTTGTTCCTAATGATAAACTACCTGGCATTTGAATGTCATGTTGAGGTATGGCAAAACCAATACAATATTGTAAAGTAATTAGCCTCCAATTAAATAAATTTATATTAAAAAAATGAACTAGGTTGAACTCAAAAAAAAAAGACATCTAGAGTAGTTCAAGGATGCTTGAGAATTTCTGCTCTCTCAAAAATGTGTCTCATTTCCAAGATATTTCACAGTGAGCTATCTTAAAATCTCAAACAGTAAATTGAGTCTCCAAGGTGGCCTTAGAACTACCTATCTCAACGGAAGCGTCTCCAGAAAAAGAACCGTCTTTCGCTCTTTAGATGATATTTGGTAAATTTCTGGTTTAAATATGCATGGCATTCCACATCAGTTTCTCTCTCTAACACATGCCTTTGTGAGTAAAACACGATGCAGGAATGGTGGCCTGCACGGGGCAAGTGGCTCATTAGATTTTTTAGTATCAAAAGTCCTTTCATTACTAGAATATCTGCATAGTCTTATAACAGAGAGTTGGACTATAAAGAAAGCTGAGCGCCGAAGAATTGATGCTTTTGAACTGTGGTGTTGGAGAAGACTCTTGAGAGTCCCTTGGACTGCAAGGAGATCAAACCAGCCAATCTTAGAGGAAATCAACCCTCAGTATTCATTGGAAGGACTGAGGCTGAAGCTCCAGTACTTTGGCCACCTGATGCAAAGAGCTGACTCATTGGAAAAGACGGTGATGCTGGGAAAGATTGAAGGCAGGAGGAGAAGGGGATGACAGAGGATGAGATGGTTGGATGGCATCACCGACTCAATGGACATGAGTTTGAGTAAACTCTGGGAGTTGGTGATGGACAGGGAAGCCTGGCGTGCTGCAGTCCATAGCGTCGCAAAGAGTCAGACATGACTGAGAGACTGAACTGAACTGAGATGATTGAGAGAGGCAGCACTGAGGTTCTCAGTTATAAATCTAAATGGAAGATGACAGCATGCTTTACTCGATGCATCCAGTTTCTCAGGGATAATGAAGATTAATTGGAAATATGTAACTAGGATTGATTATTTTCCAAGTTGGTTCAGCAAAGTGAAAAAGAGACAAGGAAGTTGAAGGTGTAGGCAAAGAAATGATTGATCATGGAATTTAGGCAGGAAAAGAAGCTAGAGAGGACATCAAAGGAATGAGGGTCTTGTGGTAAGATGTTAAAAGTAATTTGGAAGTCCCAGAGAGACTGAAAGATGGCAAAGTTAGTATTAAAAGAAATGATTAAAGGGAGAGCTCAGAGAATGGGGCATATAAAATTGTGAGCATGGTGAGTTACTACTGAGACAATGTTTCAGCTAATCATTCTGAAAAGTGTGGCTTTTTTGGCAGGGGTGGGCTAGGAGGACTTGCATTTCAGGGCACGCTGATTTGATCCTGACCAGGGAACAGGAGTCCCACAAGGTGCAGAGCAGCTAAGCTGCCAGGACTACTCTGAAGCCCACACACTCTGAAGCTTACCCACCACAAATAGAGAATTCATGTGCCACAGCAAAAGATCCATCAGGCAGCATTGAAGATCCTGCATGCCACAATTAAGACCAGACACAGCCAAATAAATAAATAAGTATTTTAAAAATTGATTAAAGGAAGACTTTACGAAATGGGGTACATGAAATTGTGAGCATGGTGAGTTGCTGAGGCAACTAGCAACTAGCTGTGTCTCAGCTAGTCATTCTGAAAAGTGTGACTTTTGGTCCTATGGTATCAACATCATCTGGGAACTTATTGCAATTGCATATTCTCAGGCAACCCCCCGCCAAAAAAAAAAAATCCACTGACCCAGAAAGTCCACACACAGGGTCCAAGAGTCTCTATTTCAACACAGTTTCAGGGACACACACACAGAGTAATTAGAACCACAGGTCTAGGGTAGGTCCTGTAAGGGAGAGTGAACAAGATAGGGTGGTGTGATAAAAGAAATATATCTTTGGATTCTGTCCTTAGATCCTAGCACACAGACCCTAAACCCTTGTGCCTTCCCGAGTGATAGAGGTGAGAGGAGTGTTTCAAACTGTAAATGAATTTAAGTTTACATCTAATGCGATGACTAGTTTAACTGGGGGGCCTCTAGACGGCTTCAGGATAGGTGATAGTCACCAGAAAGGCCAAGGCACAATTTAACACGGATCGAATTTTCACTGCTGGCCCGTCCTCTGGAGAGAGAAGAGGGGCTAGAGATTAAGTTATTTACATTTAGCCAATGATTTAATCAAACAAAACTATGTACTGAAAACTAAGAAAACCCCTAAACAATGGAATTTGGAGAGCTTCTGGGTTGATAATACACCAAGACTGGCCAATATCAAATTCGTGGAGGGAGTTGTAGGAACCCCTGATCTTTAGCAGGTGTGCCAGAAGTACAGAGGCTCTAAACTTACGATTGGTGTCTGAAATAGAGGGCAGTTTTCTGGAAATGACACTAAATCTCAAGTAAATAGTTTCAACTGAATTGAAATGGAGGACATCCTATTGATGTCTGGAGAGGAGAGAATTGGTTGTTGTGAGAAAAAAAAAGAAAAAAAAAAAAGCATGTATCCGGTATCAGAAAAATGTAAGTAGCAACATTGTTATCAGGGTGGAGGAACTGAGTCTGAGAGGTCATCCATGACAAAATGAATAAAACTAGAATAAGACAGGAATATGTGGGAGAGGATGCTTACTCCTTGGAAGGAAAGTTATGACCAACCTAGACAGCATATTCAAAAGCAGAGACATTACTTTGCCAACAAAGGTTCGTCTAGTCAAGGCTATGGTTTTTCCTGTGGTCACGTATGGATGTGAGAGTTGGACTGTGAAGAAGGCTGAGCACCAAAGAATTGATGCTTTTGAACTGTGGTGTTGGAGAAGACTCTTGAGAGTCCCTTGGACTGCAAGGAAATCCAACCAGTCCATTCTGAAGGAGATCAACCCTGGGATTTCTTTGGAGGGAATGATGCTGAAGCTGGAACTCCAGTACTTTGGCTACCTCATGAGAAGAGTTGACTCATTGGAAAAGACTCTGATGCTGGGAGGGATTGGGGGCAGGAGGAGAAGGGGATGACAGAGGATGAGATGGCTGGATGGCATCACTGACTCGATGGACGTGAGTCTGAGTGAACTCCGGGAGTTGGTGATGGACAGGGAGGCCTGGCGTGCTGCAATTCATGGGGTCACAAAGAGTCGGACATGACTGAGGGACTGATCTGATCTGATCTGATGTGGGAGAGGGTTACACTGAGCCAGGATTAAAAACTGTTAATATATGAGAGAAAGATGATTGGATTTGACAGGGTTCAGTGGTTTTAGGATTTGGATTTTTTTTAACTTCTTAAGTTGCTTCCATTTTGATTTTAAATTTTACATCGCTATTTTATCTAAGTCATCCTCAATCCAGATCTCCTCAGAAGTAGAAATGGGAAGAAAATAGCAAAAACCTTTGACAGAAAATTTGCCCTTTTAAATCGCAAGAGGAAGTATGGCCAACTACATTGAGAACTCTGAAGACCTTTCATAATTTTCTCAGTTGTCATATTTTATAATATTGAGTGAGATGAATTATTAACCAAATTGCCTGGAGAATTCTCTGATTAATGTATGTTTCTTACTATCTAGACAAGATCTTTGTTGTTGAAAATCTTAATCTTTGACAATTCAGCTTTCAGGGCCTGACAGCCCAATATTAATGATTCATGTAACTATTAAATGCAGCTGTACATATGATTTGGGAATCATGAGAGAGATTTTCATCAGGTATTCGTACCAACCTTATGATACTACATCTCTAGACATATGCCCAGCTACACATATCACTACTTTGCAATCTAGTCATGACCTGAGATTTTATCTTCAGAGTTTAAAGAGGATTTAAATTAAAAGTTTAAAGAGGATTTCCATTTTTCAGATTGGAGATTTTGGTTCTCTACTTGCAGGAGAGTTGTTTCTCTCTTCTGTGATCAGTGGAGATACAAAAGTGAATTTTAAAGTCCAACATCCAGAGTTCTACAGAGTTCACTGCAGTTTCTTCCTCTTGTGAGCTATGAAACCTGCAACTAGTTAGTGAACCTTTCAAAGCATAGAAAAAATTACGCTAATTGGAAAAGAGTTTATTAATTAAAAGAAATAGTATCAATACAATTTCTGGAATATATGTCAGTCCTTAGAAGCCTTAGCTTTCTTATTTTATGTTTCAACTTCTAAGGATTCTGTGCCCAACCCTAAAATGTGAGCTTTTCCCCTCAGGCCAAGCAATTCTGATATCATCTAGTAGTAATGAAAGTCACTTAGTCCTGTCCGACTCTTTGCAACCCCATAGACTATACAGTCCATGGAATTCTCCAGGCCAGAATACTGGAGTGGGTAGCCGTTCCCACCTCCAGAGGATCTCCCCACCCCAGGGACTGAACCCAGGTCTCTTGCATTGTAGGCAGATTCTTTACCAGCTGAGCCACAAGGGAAGCCCAAGAATAGGGAGTGAGTAGCCTTTTCCAGCGGATCTTCCGGATCCAGGCATCAAACCGGGGTCTCCTGTGTTACAATCAGATTATTTACCAACTGAACCATCACGGAAGCCGTATACCAGCTAGGTGTCCTACCATTCAACTCAAATCTGACACTGCTTACCCAGAGATAGATTCACATGTCACCAGTTCAGGGCTCAGTCCCACAAAGCCATCCCCTAGCTTCACCTTCAAGTGAACACTGCCACCCGTGTTTCTGACCAACTCACTATAAGGCAAAGGTTCCCATGACCCGTTCCTTGGTTTCACTTAATTTGCTAGAAAAGCTCACAAAACTCAGGAAACCAAACACTAGATAATGGGTTTATTACAAACAATATCAAAGGATGTGGATCAATAGCCAGATGAAGAGATGCAGAAGTTATGGGAAAAAGCTTGGAACTTCCGTGTTCTCCAAGTGCAATGCTCTCTGCAAACTTCCATGTGTTTGCCAACCCAGAATCTCTTTGACCTTCTCCTTTATTGATTTTTTTTTTTTAAATAAGGCTTTATTACATAGACATTCTAGTGGCCAGTTTTGGTGATTGAATCAAATCCAGAAATCAGGGTATGGGGCTGAAAGTTTCAACCTTCTGTTCCTGCTTGGGTTCTCCTGGTAACTTTTTTTTTTTTCCTAAGAAAAATATTTATTGAATAAATGAACATTTCTAAACATATTATATTTATGGATGCAGTTTAGTTGTGTTTTTTTGTTTTGTTTTATTTATTTTTTTGTATTTTATTTTTATTTTTTTTATTTTTAAACTTTACAATATCGTATTGTTTTGCCAATATCGAAATGAATCTGCCACAGGTATACATGTGTTCCCCATCCTGAAACCTCCCCCCTCCTCCCTCCTCCCTCCCCATACCATCCCTGTGGGTCATCCCAGAGCACCAGCCTCAAGCATCCAGTATCGTGCATCAAACCTGGACTGGCGACTCGTTTCATACATGATATTATACATGTTTCAATGCCATTCTCCCAAATCTTCCCACCCTCTCCCTCTCCCACAGAGTCCAAAAGACTGTTCTATACATCAGTGTCTCTTTTGCTGTCTCGTACACCGGGTTATTGTTACCATCTTTCTAAATTCCATATATATGTGTTAGTATGCCATATTGGTGTTTTTTCTTTCTGGCTTACTTCACTCTGTATAATAGGCTCCAGTTTCATCCACCTCATTAGAACTGATTCAAATGTATTCTTTTTAATGGCTGAGTAATACTCCATTGTGTATATGTACCACTGCTTTCTTATCCATTCATCTGCTGATGGGCATCTAGGTTGCTTCCATGTCCTGGCTGTTATAAACAGTGCTGTGATGAACATTGGGGTACACCTGTCTCTTTCCCTTCTGGTTTCCTTAGTGTGTATGCCCAGCAGTGGGATTGCTGGATCATAAGGCAATTCTATCTCCAGTTTTTTAAGGAATCTCCACACTGTTCTCCATAGTGGCTATACTAGTTTGCATTCCCACCAACAGTGTAAGAGGGTTCCCTTTTCTCCACCCCTCTCCAGCATTTATTGCTTGTAGACTTTTGGATCACAGCCATTCTGACTGGCGTGAAATGGTACCTCATAGTGGTTTTGATTTGCATTTCTCTGATAATGAGTGATGTTGAGCATCTTTTCATGTGTTTGTTAGCCATCTGTATGTCTTCTTTGGAGAAATGTCTATTTAGTTCTAAATAGACATTTCACCTGGTAACTTTAATCTTTAAATTTAACTTTAAATCCCCTGGCATCTTTAAGGGGATTTCCAGAAGTCACTTCATTAACAAACTCAGGTGCAGTTGAAGCAATTTCAGGAACTGAGGATAAGGGACCAAATATAAAAGATGCTCTTACTGCTCAGGAAATTCCAAGGGTTTGGGGGAGTTGTGAGCCAGGAGCCATGGACAAAGACCTACACACACACACACACACACACACACACACACATATGTATAATAAATCACAATATCATGACATCTAAATAGAAGCCACTTGGCAATTTTAAGACATTAGTATGAAGCTAAAAGTTTTTTTACTGATCTTCAACCATTGAGACCATCATAGGAAGCAAAATTAACCAATATTTTCTCCTCATATCCACACAAACTCTAAAGAGTCAGAGAGGCAGTGTTCCCATCAGATTGGAGACAGGATTCTGTGTACTCATTAGGAGAAAATTATGAGAGAAGAATGGCTTTTTCATCAGGTACTCTCCTTTTACTGGCAGTAACAATTGAAGAACTTAAAGGCATATGAAATAGACCTTAAATGGACTTAAGTGCTGGGAAATTTTAATAAGGGTGTTTTATTTCTTCTATGGTAAATCTAAGAACCAATAAAATTGCTCTGATAATTCATTCACTATGTTCTTTGTCCAACTGAAACTATTTGTACTCTAAACTTTATACTATGCTTTTATGTTAATAATTACAGTGTTCCTCATTTGTAAATACATGAAAACTAGCTATGTAATAAGGAAAATGTAATTTTAGAGACATCTTCAGGAAGGGCTGTGTAATGTAATTAATGGCTCTGAATTCCTGTCACTACTGTCTATAAAGTACTGAATATGACTGAAGTAAATTACTCCCTTAAGGAACCATGAAAAGTTGTTTCCATACAAATGGTAGTGACGTTGTACTATGATTAAAAATAAGTTAATTAAAAATGAGAATAAACATGAAGCTAGTTAACACTTTGTTTTGTGGACTGGACCTGCAAAATTAAAGCTTTCTTCTAGAGACAGATTTAAGTTAGTTGCGTGAGTGGATACTGTCCATATTTTACTCCAATTATTTAAAGAGAAATACACAATTTTCATTTCAAAATCCTATTCCAAATTAGCTGTGTCCTAAGCAGTTATTCAGAAGCATTAATATTATCATTATCCAGCAGGCCCTTAGCTCATTATAATGTTCCTATAATCCAAAATTGAAAGAAAACAACAGACCTAGGATCTCCAATCCTTGGAAAATCAGCAGTTCTAATTAGGGCAATATTTGCAGAATACTGTTTCTACTTAAGTATATTTCCATTTACAGTACACTTTTAAATGTTAACCATGCACGTGTCTGACTAGTAGAAATAACTATTATTTACAAGTATTCAGAAATAAACATAGATTGATAAAGGGTCACAAGAATAAAAGTTATATCAAGCATTTCTTGACCTAGAGATATATTTGATTATTTTTCTGACCAAAAAAACCATGAATAGCTTGATAGCTACATTTTCAAAAAAGATGTTGTTGTTGTTTAGTCTCTTAGTCATGTCTGACTTTTTGCGACCCAATGCACTGTAGCCCATCAGGCTCCTCTGTCTGTGGGATTTTCCAGGCAAGAATACTGGAGTGGGTTGCCATATGATCCTCCAATTCAAAGCATGATTTTATAAATAAGCTGTGTGTGTGAACCAAGGGCATAAAACTTCTACATTTAGAATTAACTTACAAAAAGGAATCAAAATAGACAAGTGTGCAACAGATTATGTTTACTATTATTCAGTTCAGTTGCTCAGTTGTGTCCAACTCTTTGCAACCCCATGGACCTGTCAGCATGCCAGGCCTCCCTGTCCATCACCAACTCCCGGAGTTGACTCAAACTCATGTCCATTGAGTCGGTGATGCCATCCAACCATCTCATCCTCTGTCATTCCCTTCTCCTCCCTCCTTCAATCTTTCCTAGCATCAGGGTCTTTTCCAATGAGTCAGTTCATTGCATCAGGTGGCCAAAGTACTGGAATTTCAGCTTCATCATCAGTCCTTCCAATGAATATTCAGGACTGATTTCCTTTAGGATGGACTGGTTGGATCTCCTTGCAGTCCAAGGGACTCTCAAGAGTCTTCTCCAACACCACAGTTCAAAAGCATCAATTCTTCAGCCCTCAGCTTTCTTTATAGTCCAACTCTCTATTATAAGACTATGCAGATATTCTAGTAATGAAAGGACTTTTGATACTAAAAAATCTAATGAGCCACTTGCCCCGTGCAGGCCACCATTCCTGCATCGTGTTTTACTCACAAAGGCATGTGTTAGAGAGAGAAACTGATGTGGAATGCCATGCATATTTAAACCAGAAATTTACCAAATATCATCTAAAGAGTGAAAGACGGTTCTTTTTCTGGAGACGCTTCCATTGAGATAGGTAGTTCTAAGGCCACCTTGGAGACTCAATTTACTGTTTGAGATTTTAAGATAGTTCACTGTGAAATATCTTGGAAATGAGACACATTTTTGAGAGAGCAGAAATTATCAAGCATCCTTGAACTACTCTAGATGTCTTTTTTTTTTTTGAGTTCAACCTGATTCATTTTTTAAAAATATTAATTTATTTATTGTAATTGGAGGCTAATTACTTTACAATATTGTATTGGTTTTGCCATACCTCAACATGACATTCAAATGCTAGGTAGTTTATCATTATGAACAAATGCCAAATTAGCTCTTGATCCAACCTCAAAATCTGGGATAACTCCTGGCAACTAGAGAAGATATTCCGTGTTTAGGGATAGACATTCAAGCTTGATGACTGAAACATTCTAGTGAAATATAGGTGGTGCCATATGCCCTCTCACTGCCTACATTCACTTTGTATAATATTTTTAGATGAAAACCTGCGTTGAGTGACTTTATTGACAAACCATTACACTGAAAATGTAATGTATCCATTATGAACACCTGAAAAAAATATACACCCTCTCCCACTGTACGATTCTTGTTTAAACACAATTCTTACTTCTCCATTATTTTCCAAAAGAGCTTCCCTGGGGGCACAGGAAGCATCATCCTCTGTTGTCCCCTTCTCTTCCTGCCTTTAATCTTTCCATATTCAGGGTCTTTACAAATGAGTCAGTTCTTCCCATCCGGTGACCAAAGATTTGCAGTTTCAGCTTCAGCATCTGTCCTTCCAATGAATATTCACGGTTGACTTCCTTTAGGATTGACTGATTTGATCTCCTTATGGTCCAAGACACTCTCAAGAGTCTTCTCCAACACCACAGTTCAAGAGCATCAATTCTTCAGTGCTCAGCTTTCCTCATGGTCCAACTCTTACATCCATACATGACTACTGGAAAAAGCATAGCTTTGACTAGACGAACCTTTTTTGGCAGAGTAATGTCTCTGCTTTTTAATATGCTGCCTAGGTTGCTCATAGCTTTTCTTCCAAGGAACAAGTGTCTTTTAATTTCTCAATCATCTAGATATGCCCTAACCCATTCCCTCTCTAATTCACCTAGGTAATAGTTTTGTATCTTTTCCTATTTCTTACACGTGACACTCACCAGAAATTATTCTTTTTGGTTCCTACTTCCCTAGGAACTTTGAATCAAGCAGAAAATAACTTCCATGGACTCCTGCCACCATTTATATCTACTTTACTGTGTCTGCACCTATATTAAAGTTGCCTTCTCCTCATTATTACACATCAACTACATGGCCCTTACCTGCACATTCTCTGATGACCGTTAATTTACAGATAAAAGCAGTGAGAATGGAGTTAATTATTTTCTTATAACACAGCTTAAATGTGTTATGTTTCAAGAGCTGGGGCTCAAAATCAGTGTATTTGAAAGGGGTGGACCTATTAGAAAACCAGTGGTGGAAAAATTCTAGATGAATCTGGCGACTGAGAAAACACTTTCACTACTATGATACCCTTGAAATAGACCTTCAGCATTCTCATCTGGACCAAATTCAGTCACTCCAGAGAGCTCACTAGGGTTTGAGATTTCCGAGGTCAGTGAACAAATACCATCACTCAGAAAGTAGAGAGAGAAGACTTACCAGGTACATCATCTTCAGGACATTTAATTTAAAACACACTTCATGGGATTGACATACACTATTGATACTATGTGTAAAACTAGAGAGAACCTACAGTATAGCACAAGGACCTCTACTCAGGGCTCTGCGGTGATTTAAATAAGAAGGCTATCCGAAGAAGAGGGATATATGTGAACAAATAGCTGACTCACTTTGCTGTACAGTAGAAACTAACATAACATTATAAAGCAATTATACTCCAATAAAAGTTGAAAAAATATTAAAGCACTGCCTGATTAAGTCAGGCTCACCCAGAAAAATAAATACATAAAACCTACTTTATTAGTCAAATGCAATCTTAGTAACTATCTGCTCCCTGATCGTTTCCACTCTATAACAGTGGGAAGAGTGGAAAGAACCCAGAACTTTCTCAAATGCTTGAAGTTAGTTAGGGAAAATTTTGTGTCCTTGGAAGAAAACAGCTCAGAAAGGTAAGCTTGAAGATATAGAAAGTAAACCTAAAAAAAATGTTATCTTTTTGAGAAAATGTTGAATCTGTGCAAGA
Organism: Bison bison bison; assembly: GCF_000754665.1. Lineage (NCBI taxonomy): Eukaryota > Metazoa > Chordata > Mammalia > Artiodactyla > Bovidae > Bison > Bison bison. The sequence continues at coordinate 6,560,755 of NW_011494772.1, read as the reverse complement.
ACAACTGCTCGTGTGAAAATAACTGTCATTTATATCTGTCAATGTGTTTGGCAATAATTTATATAATATATATGCTCTTTTTAAACACTAGCTTAAGAGAAAGCTTTGTTTCTGAGAAATGTATCTATCAAAATCTTTAAAAACATCTTTCATCCTTAAAATGCACAAACTGTCAAATATTGTCAGACAACTCTGCATATAAATAACTATATAAATGTACATACTAGGTGACAGCAATGCCATTGTTGGCTGGTATTTTTGCTTTTATTTCATTTTATCATGATAAATCCAGTTAAAATCCAGCTTCTCAACTGAATTTCAGAATGAATGTCTCAGAGATCAATACATATGCAGTCTAATCTTTAGAAATCTTTTCTAGTTTCTTAAAATATCACATAGGCTCTGACTTTGGTTATACTGAAAAAGTACCTAGATTTATCTACAATTAACGCAAGTTGGACACTTTGAATGTCTACTCTGTTTTGGTGGCTCTTAATTACAATAAAATACTTATAAAATATATTGGTTAACGAATGGATAATCTGAACCTTATATAGTGAAATTTTTACTTTGTGTTTTCAATTCTTTAAATTGGTGCATATACTTGGAATGATATGCATTTTACTCTATCATATTTCAGGCTTTTTATCTTCAGCTACAAAATTTTTTCCATCCTTTTAATTCTGAAAACAGCCTTGAGTCACCCAGCATTGCCCATCTACCTCCACTAATTCACAACTCTATTATATTTCTCCAGAGGATGCATTTCCATAGTTCTGCCTTGTTATAAGGTTTATTTTTTTTTCCTTCCATTTTATTTTTGACTGCCATCCAGGTTTTTTTGGCTTTCTCTGGGATTTTCACTTTATTGTTTGTCACTTCCTTTTTTCCCCCTAGCTTTTCGTAATATACTGCCGTTATATCTGCCTCGGCTTTTCGTTCCCTTACAGATTTGTTTTTAAGACTTCAAACTTTTTCATTTTATTTTTAGCTCCTGAAACTTGCAAAAGTCTGTACCCTTTTGATTTTCACTTGCTTCATTGACACATTCTTGTATTTTGTTTTCATTTTAAAATACCAGAAAGTAAAATGTCTCTGCAGCTTGATGAGTGGAATAGTTTATAATTCAAAAATTTTTTTACTTTTTGTGAGATATTTGCTTATAGGTTAAAACCTTGTGCATAAATTTCTTAAAAAAATAAATTTCTGTGGAGTTGTCTGACTCACTTTTACTGTACAATACAGCCATTGATGCAATATTTTTATTCTCCCACTTGGGGAGTAAGTAACAAAGATGTGTGCCATTAGTTGTATCCACCTGTGAATGTATTCAATTAGATATTATTAAAACTCCTTTGAACTTAAGGGGATGTGGAAAAGCACTAAAAGCAAGGAAAGCATATATTTTCACTTTATTCATATTAGACTTCATTTCTCTTCTGGAAATAAAGAGCAATCAATGGTGTACTGGCAAACTGGCCAGGAGAGGAGGAAGTGAAAAGTCATAGAGCTAGCCCATTTCTGTGGTGTAAATGCTATCATCACACCCGATTTGAAACTACTGTCAATTTTGCAACCAGCTCACAAAATTTCTGAAAATTTAATATCAGCTGACACAAGTGGGTATAGGCCAGCACAATCCAGCTCCAACACAAAACCGTTATTAACTTTTACTAGGGCACAGATATCTTTGAACATACATTGAAGTCTGTGACCC
>NW_011494772.1:6549566-6558938 GCF_000754665.1 Bison bison bison | reverse complement strand
AGTCTGTGACCCTCAAACAATAAAAATGGTTGTAAACTCCAATACTATGGCCACCTCATGCAAAGAGTTGACTCATTGGAAAAGACGCTGATGATGGGAGGGATTGAGGGAAGGAGGAAATGGGGATGGCAGAGGATGAGAGGGCTGGATGACATCACTGACTCGATGGATGTGAGTCTGGGTGAACTCTGGGAGTTGGTGATGGACAGGGAGGCCTGGTGTGCTGTGATTCATGGGGTCGCAAAGAGTCGGACACGACTGAGTGACTGAACTGAACTGAACTGAAACAGATTTTGACAAAAGTTTGTTCTACAAATGAATCTCTGTGTAAAAGTCCCTTTTCTAAGTGTATTTGTAATTTAAAGGGTTTAATCATTATGATTTATAAATGATAATTTACTATTTAATCTCAACAGTTTGCCTTTCATATTTTGGGAGCCAGATATTTAACTGTACAGTGAACAACTGTACTTCTGCAGAGAAACTAAGCAACTGTAAAAAGAAGGGGCCTTCCTCTCCAAATAGTATATTCCTATTCTTCCTGACGGAGAAGGCAATGGCACCCTACTCCAGTACTCTTGCTTGAAGAATCCCATGGATGGAGGAGCCTGGTAGGCTGCAGTCCATGGGGTCGCTAAGAGTCAGACACGACTGAGTGATTTCACTTTCACTTTTCACTTTCATGCATTGGAGAAGGAAATGGCAACCCACTCCAGTGTTCTTGCCTGGAGAATCCCAGGGACGGGGGAGCCTGGTGGGCTGCCATCTATGGGGTTGCACGGAGTTGGACACAACTGAAGCGACTTAGCAGCAGCATTCTTCCTAAAGCTCACCATGTAAAATATTAATTTTATTTCAAGGATTATATGTGCTTGTTGTACTTCCAATTTCGGGACTCCTATTGACTAATTTCTATCAGATAATGTGACTAAGAGAGCAACTGGTGGTATATTGGAAAAGCAAGTTATTCTTTTCATATTTTGATAATTTTGTCAAAGTACAAAATTATAAGTTAAATTAAGTGAACATCTGAAAATTTCGGCTCTATTGTTCTAAAAGTAAATTTTAGATGTTTTCCATGTAAGGAATAGCTAAAAAGAATAAAGTAATTCTCAAATGCCTCTTCAATGGTCCTTTGCTTACAGTGTATCTAATTAAAAGGCAAAATTCTCCATTTCAAGTTTTATATACATCAGTTAATTGATTAGAAAGTAAATTCTCATTAACCATATAAATCTGGAGTCAATAAACTTGTAAAGAAAACACTTTGATTTCATTGCTGATAAGTTTGAGAATTTAAATCTCAACTTACTGTGATGCATTTATTTACTTTGTGCTGACAGGACAGTATCTTGGGGCTTTGTTTTCCAAGTCATTTCTAAATCTGCAGTATATCAAAGTCTCTTCATTATGCTTTGGATGTTATGGTAGAAAAATGGGATCTTCACAAAGATGCATTCATTCTCCTATTGAAAATGCCTACTTAAAATTCTCTGTGGATAGTTTTATTGAAAAAATATGTAGACAAGCCATTAATTATACACAAAGACTTGGAACAAATTCTTATAAGAAATATAGCATGCCTTCCATTAAATGTATACATTTTTTACAAAGTTACTGAAAGTCTTCCTGAGATTATACAATAAATCTTAGAAATTTAACCACTCTGTTCCCCCAAAGGTAATTTGTTTGTCTCTATGACAGACACACAGGGCATAAACTCAGATCTCAGCCTAGTTTAACTCGACAGTATTTTTCTGTGCATTTTTGTTTCCTAAAAATCTAGTTGCTGAGACTAAGTTATTCAGTTATTGTGCTCAATTTCTTTTTGTTTTATTTTGTAATTATTGTTCTATTTTGGTTCTTTAGAATTGTGAAAAGATCTTGTAACAGGAAATGCAGAGAACATATAAATGAGTGAAAATGCATCCTGCCATAAAGCTGAATCTGGAAAAAGTGTTTTGTTATAGATTATACCTTGAATTTTAAGCACTATTTTATTCAAGGCACATGAGACATTTTCCACCTCATATATCTCACAACAGTATAGAATTTACTACTCTTTTTTTTTTTTTTCCAGAAATGCAAATGGTAGCTATATGGGGACAAATAAGTTTAAAAGAAACTAAAAAGCATCATTAATTGGTCAAAAACAAACCTATAAACATGCTTTGAAATTCTTAATATCTTGAGGACCAAAATGGATTGAAACAAACATTTCAATATGGAGAGTTGCTAAATAGCTGAAATATATGACAAATAAATGTATTACTGTCATCAGATAGAAGACTTATGGCATTTTAATAAATGCTGTATTTCTCTGAAAATGTACCAGATGGTAGAATTTCAAATGTCATTCATATGATTGGTGTGAAAGAATTGTCCTCTTCATTTATTGTAGTGGGCTCCAGAAATCAGAGTTCAATTCTTACCAAGAAGTCTTAGAGAAGTTTCTTCTGTATAAATATATGAGGCTTATTGCTTATTCAAATTCTAATTAGACAATTCTCTTTATTCCCTCTGTCACATGAAACATGCAGAAGCACGGCACTTTCTAGGCAAGTAAGTCTCACATCACTTCAGAACCCTAAGACCAGGAATGCGTGATTCCCTAGCTGAAATTTCCAAAAAAGATTTCTCAGGATGAAAGAATGAACCTAACATTAACTGCTCATGGGCTAACACTTTGGATCTATGGTTTTGGCCATTTCATTCTGCCACTAAAAAATATGTTACAGAGATGTATTAATCACTCACCATATGTCAGGTGTTGTGGTATATATTGAGAGAATGTTATTGTGTAGTGGCTAAGTCATATCTGACTCCTTTCCTACCCCATGGCCTGTCGCCCACAAGGTTCCTCTGTCTGTGGGACTTCCCAGGCAAGAATACTGGAGTGGGTTGCCAGTTCCTTCCCCAGGGGATCTTCCAGACCCAGAGATCTCTTGACCTCTGAGTCACCAGAGAAGCTCACTGAGGGAATAGGAAGGAAAAAAGAGTAATTGAAAAATCCTTGACATGTTTGCTTGATCTCTATTCCTGGTAAATCAGGAGACAGTGTCAACTGATATGAATATTGTCCCTCTCAGGATGCCTAATGCTGGCCTTGAAATGTTGGCGAAACTTGATTCCTGGCTTCATTGGTTTACAAACTCAAAGTTTTGTTAAGTAAATAAATGGATATTGGCTGCTCATTTAAATTCTCTCACATTTAAGCTTCTGTGATGCCCTTTTGGCTTGGCTTCCTTATGCCTCTAAATTTACACAATAGTCTTCTTTCTAGCTTTCTCTTCCCTCATCTAGTCTTTAATCTCTGATGCCCTGAACCCTCCTCTCCCAGCCCCCCTCCACATATGCTGCCCAAGGTTGGTTACTCCTTTCTTACTCTTAGTGACAGGTACTTCCCTTGAGTGAGGTAATCTACATCCTGCTTCCACACCCTGTGATCCAACTGGCTTCCCTTCCTTCTTTCCTCAGGCTGGCTACTGAGATCACACATCTGGTCACCAACATAAGGCAGTCCAGCTTCAAGGTCACCTCCTATTGTTTGTCTCACTCCCTGCCGCATTGCGTTCAATGCACCACCACATGCTCTGGATTTCACCTGTGAGATCTATCACCCTCTCTGTCCTCATTATCCAGCTATTGGTATATCCCTCACTGCTTTCACCTGGACCCTGTCATATACTCCTAACAGATCTTATTCCTTTATCCAATTTTACTCCTCTCCAGATGTTCAAGTTAGATTTAGAAAAGGCAGAGGAACGAGAGATCAAATTGTCAATGTCGAAAAAGCGAGAGAGTTCCAGAAAAGCATATACTTCTGCTTTACTGACTATGCCAAAGCCTTTGACTGTGTGGATCACAACAAACTGTGGAAAATTCTTAAAGAGATGGGAATACCAGACCACCTGACCTTCCTCATGAGAAATCTGTATGCAGGTCAGGAAGCAACAGTTAGAACTGGACATGGAATAATAACAGACTTGTTCCATATTGGGAAAGGAGTATGTCAAGGCTGTATATTGTCACCCTGCTTATTTAACTTATATGCAGAGTAAATCATGAGAAACGCTGGGCTGGAGGAAGCACAAGCTGGAATCAAGATTGCTGGGAGAAATATCAATAACCTCAGATATGCAGATAACACCACACTTACGGCAGAAAGGGAAGGAGAACTAAAGAGCCTCTTGATGAAAGTGAAAGAGGAGAATGAAAAAGTTGGCTTAAAACTCAATATTCAAAAAACTAAGATCATGGCATCTGGTCCCATCACTTTATGGCAAATAGATGGGGAAACAATGGATACAGTAAGATACTTTATTTTGGGAAGAGCTCCAAAATTACTGCACATGGTGACTGCAGCCATGAAATTAAAAGATGGTTGCTCCTTGGAAGAAAAGTTATGACCAACCTGCTACTGCTGCTGCTAAGTCACTTCAGTCGTGTCCGACTCTGTGCGACCCCATAGACAGCAGCCCACCAGGCTCCCCCGTCCCTGGGATTCTCCAGGAAAGAACACTGGGGTGGGTTGCCATTTCCTTCTCCAATGCTTGAAAGTGAAAAGTGAAAGTGAAATCGCTCAGTTGTGTCCAATTCTAGCGACCCCATGGACTGCAGCCTACCAGGCTACCTAGACAGCATATTAAAAAGTAGAGATATTGTTTGCCAACAGAGATCCATCTAGTCAAAGCTATGGTTTTTCCAGTCATCACGTATAGATGTGAAAGTTGGACTATAAAGAAAGGTAAGCGCCAAAGAATTGATGCTTTTGAACTGTGGTTTTGGAGAAGACTCTTGAGAGTCCCTTGGACTGCACAGAGATTCAACCAGTCCATCCTAAAGGAGATCAGTCCTAAATATTCATTGGAAGGACTGATGCTGAAACTGAAACTCTTTGGCCACCTTATGTGAAGAACTGGCTGTTTTGAAAAGATCCTGGGAAATTTTAAAGGCGGGAAGAGAAGGGGACGACAGAGGATAAGATGGTTGGATGGCATCATCGACTCAATGGACATGAGTTTAAGTAAACTTCAGGAGTTGGTGATGAACAGGGAGGCCTGGCGTGCTGCAGTCTATGGGGTTGCAAAGAGTCAGACATGACTGAGTAACTGAACTGAACTGAACTTGACAATCTACCATTTTGTACAATGTATATTTTTCTACAAATCTTCATAATAAAACCAAGGCTCTTATTCTGAAATTCACGTTTTGGAGCTGGCAGCTAGCAGCTTTGGCTTTGCATCTAAAACACCTGGATTTTTTTTAGAATTACAGGTTCCTAAGCCACTCTTCTTGAGATTCTGGTTTCATTGGTTTGGGGTGGTTCTGTGCACCAGTATTTCTAAAACACATGAGAGACCCAAATGAGTATAAAAAGCAGAGCAATTCAGATTCAGTCCTTTTCACCTTTCTCACCTACCTCCCTTTACCTGGGGCCCACCATGCTCCTCCTTCACTTACTCAGGCTCCTGTGACAGTGCCCACTTGATACTTGGCCAAAACACCTTTCTTTCTTAACCCACTTCTTGTCCTTCTTCCTCAGTAACCTGCTTAAAAAAGTGAATTGAAAGTTGTTCAGTTGTGCCTAACTCTTTGTGACCCTGTGGATTGTATCCCGCCAGGTATCTCTGTCCATGGGATTCTCCAGACAAGAATACTGGAGTGGGATGCCCTTATCTTCTCCAGGGGATCTTCCCAACTCAGGGATCAAACCCAGGTCTCCTGCACTGCAGGCAGATTCTTTACCATCTGAGCCACCAGGGAATCTGCTTAAACTGTACTCAAAACAGCTGGCAGCCGCTGCTGCTGCTGCTGCCACTGCTGCTAAGTCGCTTCAGTCGTGTCAGACTCTGTGCGACCCCATAGACGGCAGCCCACCAGGCTCCCCCATCCTTGGGATTCTCCAGGCAAGAACACTGGAGTGGGTTGCCATTTCCTTCTCCAGTGCATGAAAGTTAAAAGTGAAAGTGAAGTCACTCAGTCGTGTCCAACTCTTAGCGACCCCATGGACTGCAGCCCACCAGGCTCCTCCGTCCATGGGATTTTCCAGGCAAAAGTACTGGAGTGAGGTGCCATTGCCTTCTGGGGAGTCATATTAACACAGCTCCAAATGAGACTATAGAATGCCCTTGACTTCTCTTTTTAAATATTGAAGAATGCATGCTTTATTGTATTTGTTATGTCTCTTCTGCTGGGCTGTGAGCTCCTCTATAAGAAAGAAGCCTGTTTGTGATTTATTTCTCTCTGAAGTCCTCATTGTATCCTATTGACTGGAATGGAATAGATACTCATTAAAAGATTTTTAAGCTGATTTTCAGGTATTACATCTGTATCTGATCTTACTTGGGGTCTTACTATTTCCCCTGCTCCCTTTTAGTGTGCATATAGACTCCTAACTGGTCTATCTGCTTTCAGTTTCTTGTTCTGCAGTCTTTTATTGACACTGTGGCAGAGTTATCTTTTATGATGAGACATTCCAGTGATTTCCGATCAAGATGGCAAGGTTCTATTTTGGGTCTACCCTTACTCCCTGAGCTGCAGCCACACTAACTTCTGATTCTTCTTCATACATCTTTTGCTGAAGATGCTCCACTATCCTCTCTCCCATTCATTACAGTTTTCTCCCTTCTTTCACCTGTAGGCTGTACTTTGTGATTTAGTCACCTGGATTCCTTTGCCTTCTGACTTTCTGTTAAGTTCAACAAATAGAAGCCCAGAGCAGGATACTGGAGGACTGGACAGGAGGGAGTCTGGGGTATTTGTCCCCATTCTTTTCCTCCGTTACCTCACTCTAGTGTGGATGTGTTTCTTCATAGCTAAAACTCTTGAAGAATTCTTCTTCCAAGGCATTGGCTCTTGCCAGATTCCAGTAAACCTGTTTCTCCTTTTGTTCCCCATTGTGTGTAGAGATATTAAGTATTTCCCGTGGTTGCTAGTCCCTTGGTGTCCCTCACCAAACCATATTAGTCTGTCATAGCTCTTTCATTAAATTCATTAAAACGTTTCACATGTGCCGCCTGCTTCCTACAGCATATTGATCATATACATATGGAGCATGATTCTTTCTCAAGGTCTTTGCACTTGCTGTTCACAAAATCTGATAGGTGCTTTTCCTAAATATTCTAGTGGCTCATTCATCTTCATTCACATTGTTTACATCTCTGTTCAAATGAAATCTTCTCAGAGGAGCCTTCCCTGGTCACCTTATTAAAAATAGCCCCTTCTACCTAATCTCTATCCTTGCTCTGTTTTCCCCATGGAATATGTTACAACGTTAAACTGTCTTATTTATATTCAGTTACTTGCTCATCCATTCACTCACTTCTGCTCTGTAATGTAAGGTTCTTGAGAATGATGTTGATCCTAAAGTAGGTGCTCAAAAATTAAAAAATAAATAAATTACTTTCATAATTAAAATCTGAATCTAGTAGAGTTCTGACTCACTTTTAATCATATACATTAGATTAACAAGTTCTTTGCTCATTTTTATTTGCACTATGTTCATCATAGATTATTTTACTGCAGTTCATGGGGTCGCAAAGAGTTGGACACAACTGAGCGACTGAACTGAACTGAATGATTGAAATAGTTTTTATAATATCATTTGAGATTCAATCTCACATTGTATCTCAGCTAGTTTGCACTTCCTTCCCCACATGGGTTGTACATCTCAATGTAATACTGCAGTATACTATTATCCCAGTGCCATGTTCAAAATTTTCAGTCACAAAACAGTGGCTTCCCTGGTGGTCTAGTGGTTAAGACTTCACCATTCAACGCAAGGGGTACAGGTTTGATCCCTGGCCAGGGAGCTAAGATCCTACATGCCTTGCAGCCAAAAAATCAAAACATTGGGGTAGGGATACATGTCTCTTTTTGAATTGTGTTTTTCTCAGGGTCTATGCCTAGCAGTTACTCCAAAGATCACTGCAACACTATTTACAATAGCCAGGAAATGGAAACAACCTACATGTCCATCAACAGATGAATAGGTAAAGAAGTTATAGGTCATGTATATATATAGAGAGAAAGAGATATAGATATATAATGGACTATTACTCAGCCATAGAAGGAACAAGTGTGAATCAGTTGTAGTGAGGTGGATGAAACTAGAGCCTGTTATATAGAGTGAAGTCAGAAAAACAAATATCTTATATTAACTCATACATATGATATCTAGAAAAATGGTACTGATAAACCTGTCTGCAGGGAAGGAATGAGGACGCATATGTAGAGAATGGACTTGTGGACTCAGCAGGGAAATAAGACAGTGGGACAAACAGAGAAAGTATCATTGACCTTTGTACAATACCATATGTCAAGTAGATAATTAGTGGAAAGCTGCTATATAACATAGGGAGCCCAGCCTGGTGCTCTTTGATGACCTAGAGGGGTGGCGGTGGGGTGGGAGGGAGGCACTAGAGAGAGGGATATATATATATATGTAGTTATGACTAATTTGCGTTGTTGTATGGCAGAAACCAACACAACATTGTAAAGCAATTATCCTCCAATTTAAAAAACAACAACATAACACAGAAGCAATATTGTAACAAATTTAGTAAATGCTTTAAAAATGGTCCACATAAAAAAATCTTTAAAAAGTAATGGATATTGCTTGATTTTCTTCTTTTATCCTTCCTTCTGGTTAGTCCTGCACATCCAGACTAGAATAGTTTTACCATCTTACCATTTACCACTTAAAAATATTGCATTCCCCAACTTATTAACTTGTTCACATCTCTGTGTAAGGACCCATATCTCTGACCTTGCATCATTATTTGTAGGTTCATGATAATTCTTATCCATAACTTTTTCTTATATTAAAAACTCTTCCCAAAAGCCATTTAACCATATTCTCTTCTCTTACACACGTGTGCGTATGTGCTAAATCACTTCAGTTGTGTCTGACTCTTTGTGACCCTATGCACTGTAGCCCAAGAGGCTCCTCTGTCCATGGGCTCCTCCAGGCAAGAATACTGGAATGGGTTGTCATTCCCTCCTCCAGGGGATCTTCCCAACCCAGGAATCGAACTCATGTCTCTTACATCTCCTGCATTGGCAGTCAGATTCTTTACTACTAGCGCCATCTGGGAAGTACAGCAAATAATCTGTTGTCTTCATCTCACAACATTTAAGTACCAAAGTTAACATAGGCTGTAGAATGAATTAATTAGGATTCTATATGTTTATACTTATTCAGATCATGAAATAACACAACCTTGAATATGAAATTCAGTTCAGTTCAGTTGCTCAGTCGTGTCCAACTCTTTGCGACCCCATGAATTGCAGCACGCCAGGCCTCCCTGTCCATCACCAACTCCCGGAGTTCACTCAGACTCACGTCCATCGAGTCAGTGATGCCATCCA
>NW_011494772.1:6536433-6549466 GCF_000754665.1 Bison bison bison | reverse complement strand
CACTCAGACTCACGTCCATCGAGTCAGTGATGCCATCCAGCCATCTCATCCTCTGTTGTCCCCTTCTCCTCCTGCCCCCAATCCCTCCCAGCATCAGAGTCTTTTCCAATGAGTCAACTCTTCTCATGAGGTGGCCAAAGTACTGGAGTTTCAGCTTCAGCATCAGTCCTTCCAATGAACACCCAGGACTGATCTCCTTTAGTTGCAAGGCCCTAAAAGTCATTTTGTAGAAAACAGATCTCCTCTATGACATTAGAGAAAGGTAGTCTGTTTGAATTCTATTAAAACTATGCAACTTTGTTCAAATAGTGGATATAATTGCTACTAATATTATTTATGAATTGACTTCGATATTTTGAGATTAATTGACTTTTAGATCTACAATATTCTAAAGCTTTGTGGTTGAAATATGCCAAGACCAATTGCCTTTACATATGTGTAGGCCAATTTCTTATTTTTCACTTTGAATTAAATGTAGAATACCTTAAAGTTATGTACACCTTGTATGAATTTCAAAGCACTCATAATATTTTGAAGTATATTCACTCTCTGTATTGTATTAGCATATCCCTTGATAGAGGGCCAAAAACCAGTCATAATATTTGACTTGGGGTCTGACTATGTATTAACTTTTTAATCACTCTTTTAAAATGCTTTTATTTTTCTCACTAAAATTTCATCTTTTAATACTAAGTTTAGTATATTAGTAGAAATTTAGCTTATAGTGAACTAATTTACTGTAGTCTTTGCAAAATAAAATACTTTGACATTCTATATTAATCTATTCATGAATGCATTAATCCATCCAACATTTATAGTTGAACAAATTCTAGGCAATAATTTTTATTATAGCTGCTAGGTATACTGAGAAAAATATAAAAACCTTATAGTAACTATACAGAGGGAGAGCAAGACAAAAGAACCAAAACCTATACAATACGGTGATATGTGTTTCAAGTTAGGGTATCTTTAATACTTACGTTTGTTAAACCTAAATATAGAATGGTTGTTGCTACTAAATTTAGTTTTATATACTTAGGCATATTATTTTTGAATCTTCAATTAAATAATCCACATAACATATGTTTGCTGTCCATAGCTTTATACATTCTATTGATAACAATAATGAATAAGAAAAGTTGAAAGGAAAGTGACATCCTGAGATGTTACTAGAAACCTCTCTCCAAGCTGAAAAAGGAATAAGCACAAGGATTTAAGACATATGTTCCCAATAAGGCAGGTGCATTAGTCTGTGTTCTCCAGAGAAACAGAACCAATAAAATATATAAAACATGTTAAGAGTTTATTATGAAGACTTGACTCCCTTGATCATGAAGGTGAGAAGTCCCACCATGCGTTACCTGCAAGCTGAAGATTCAGGAAAAATGAAAGTGGAGTATATACTGTCTGGAGTCTCAGGACCTTAGAATCAGGCAAGCTGATAGTATAAATCCCCACCCAAGGGCAGGAAAAGAATGAGAACAGTGGGGTTCCAGCCCAGTCAGACAGGCAAAAAGGGAGCGAGTCCTTCCTTCCTCTGCCTTTTCTTCTACTTAGTCCTTCAATGGATTAGATGATGCCCACCCACAACGGGGAGGGCAGTGCACTTAGCCCACAGATGCAAATGTTACTCTCATGCAGAAACACTCTCACAGACACACACAACACACATAATCTGGGCAACCCCATAGCCCCATCAAATTGACACACAAATTAGCGATCATAGTAGGTAAAACCAATATGTACTTGAAACCCTTTCTCTATAGTGTACTTTTTTACTTTGCCTTACAGACAAAATTAAAATATTCCTTTTAGCGACAGTATTTACCAAAATTTCTTTTATCCAGCCTATTGTGATGACAGTACGCTATCTCTCTTATATCCTGACCAGTATTCAAGGCAAATTGGTATAGTGATCAAGAGTGTCAGTCATATTTCTGGGCCACCCCAACCTGATGGTTGCCAAGCCCCATTTCCAGAACATGAAATGAACAGGAAGGCAATAGTTGTCCCCGAGAGAGGGCTACCCTGGTGGCTCAGCTGCAATATGGGAGACCTGGGTTTGATCCCTGGGTCAGGAAGATCTCCTGGAAAAAGGGAGTGGCTACCTACTCCAGTATTCTTGCCTGGAGAATTTCATGGGTAAAGAAGCCTGGTGGGTTACAGTCCATGGGGTTGCAAAGAATAAGACACACCTGAGTGACTAACATGTTCGCTTTCTTTCAAGAGAGAGAAAGCCTCCACAATCAGTAGGTCCCTGGAATCAAACTCACAAGTCTCAATCCAAAGATCTAATTCTTACAAATGTTAGCATAAGTGACTCCATTTTTGGTATATTATCTTTTATTTTTTTTAAATGGTTGTTATTTCCTTAAACTTCAATGAAGACAAAGCATAGAAGTTGAATCAAGATAAGGCTAGAATGGTGCTGAGGTTGGGTCCTGTGAGGTAAAGTGAAAGTTGCTCAGTCGTGTCAGACTCTTTGCGACCCCATGGACTATACAGTCCATTAAATTCTCCAGGCCAGAGTACTGGAGTGGGTAGTCTTTTCCTACTCCAGGGGATCTTCTCAATCCAGGGATCAAACCCAGGTCTCCCGCATTGCAGGCAGATTCTTTATCAGCTGAATCACAAGGGAAGCCCAAGAATACTGGAGTGGGAAGCCTATCCCTTCCCTGTTGAAGTAAAGAGTCCTGATAGTTTCTTTGGCAGATGAAATCCTAAAGTAGAATCTTGGTGCTCAAAATCAGTTTTCAGAGCAGAGAGATAATGAAAGCTAGAAATGGCATAAAACTATCCAGGAACTCTCGAGAGTTTTCTTCTAAGTCTATAACTTAAAATAATCAAAGGAATTAGCTCTTCTTTGCATAGGAGTCTATCTTTGTTAAGCCATTCTGCATGCAAATTCCTTTGAGTTTCAACGTAAAATAATGATGTTATTTACCTGGTCTTTCCTCCAGGTTGACACAAGGTCATTCAGTTCCTCAAATTAAAATAAATGTATGGAAATATAAAGCAATTTTTTCATGATTGATCAAAAGTGAATTTTCAGCCTGATGTAATTGCATATACAGATCTCTGTATACTTACTCTTTTGAATAGAATACCTTAGAGTTTCCCTTTTAAAAAAAAAAAAAACTTTTTGATTTTGACTATTAATAAAATTCAAACTACTATCACTGGGTCATACATAATCAATTAAATAGGCTAAAAAGCTATTTGAAGTAATTTTCTGTCACTGAGCTACCTTTCGGGAACTGTATAATTGGCCTGCTTCTCTAGATAGTCAAATGCATGCAAATGTGTTGAATGTTCCTGATTTTCCTCCAGGTAGTCCCTTGAGTTCACACTATCAACTCTTTTATGCTTTTGTAGAGATAGGTGACTTTATACTTTTTTAGGCTTTCTTTGTGCAATAATAGTGAAAGGAAAAATATTCATCAGAGTTAATGATAATTCTCAGGTCACTATTTTAAATGATATTTAACCACAAGGACTATACTGTTTGAGTATAAAAAAAACATTTTGAATAATTTCCTTTTCTTCAAACACTTTCAGAGGTTGAATATATTTTTCTTAACTATCAGTTAAAATATATTTTGCATTCTCTCTGATCCTTGGGTTTTGATGTTGTATGCAATGAACTGAAATGTTGCATTACAAAAAGAAATCTTTATACAGTTGACAGCTTGTAGGTCTCTGAGGAATCTATTCAATTAGTGTCGTGTCCTGGCTCCCCACAGTATCAAAAATTCACACAGAATTGCAGATGTCTTAGAAATTTTATTTAATAAGCTAGGGAAATATCACAAAATTATTTCCTTAAAATAAAAGAAAAAAGAAAATGGGTTGCTATATAATGCACATAAAAGCTGTAGCCTAGAACTTGGTGTTTAGTTGACTCTCTGTGAAGGTATGTTTTCTGAATGGGCTCACAAAGACTATATGACTATGATTTTATTAGATTTGTCAAAGCCTACCTAGGCAGACTAGGACAAAGTCAGATTTTTCCTCAAGGGCAGCTGGGAAACTCATTTCTATGGGAGGAGATTCTATCCATTAAATATAGATTGGAGTCCATGTTCATGGGGTCATGTAGGATGGGACAGAGTCCTAGTGTGACTCAGGCCTTCTGTGTGTCAACTTGTATACATGGAAGACTAGAGAAGTTGAAATTATCATAAATATTACATGATTAGCAAAGTGCTATGAGTAAGATTAAATCTTACCATTAAACGGGGTATACAGTTAAACACAGACATAAGATAGGCAACAGGAATAAAGGAGGAGCAATCAGGGAAAATTCTAGTTTTGGGCTCCCCAAACTCACTTTTATTGATTGCAGATTGTGTGGTATGGGCTTCCCTCCCTGGTGTCTCAGCAGTAAAGAATTTGCCTGCTATTGCAGGAAACACAGGTTCAATCCCAGGTTGGAAAGATCCCCTGGAGAAGGAAATGGCAACCCACTCCAGTATTCTTGCCTGGGAAACCCCATGGACAGAGCAGCCTGGCAAGCTATAGTCTGTGGGGTCCCGAAAGGGATGGACGCCTCTTAGAGACTAAATAACAACAACCCTATAAGAATAGGAAATATGGGGACTTCCCTGGCGGTCCAGTGGTTAAGATTTTGTGCTTCTAATTCAGGGGGTGTGGGTTCCATTCCTGCTTTAGTATGAAAGCATAGTTCCTATGTGTACAAGGCTGATGTGATGGCATGTCTTCTCACACCGGTTTGCTAGGGCCTCCTGCTCTAGCAGAATGAAGAGCAGCAGGTTGCTGCTTTCAGTACCACTGATGCCCAGGTGGCTTAAATGGTTTCTGAGCTCTACCTTGATCTACCCTTTGACTTTAGATCCTTAGTTTTTCTTTCTCCTGCCAGGGTCCTTCTCATTTTCCTGATTTTTTGCCTTATTTGATATACTTCCTCTCATCTTCCCTTTCTGGTATAACCTCCATTCCTGCTTGCATACTTGCCTTTTCTCCAACTATGTCTTGATCTCTTCTATGTCACCCATCTCTGAGTGTCGGCCCTAACTTTACACCATTCTGGTGATCACAATTCATCTAGCACTTCATTGGTTGAATGTCTCTATATGTGGTTCACTCTTAGCTCTTCATTCATTTAAAGGGCTGCTATGTGCTAATTTTTGTTATTACCTTACTATCCAATGAGGAAATAAATAGTTAAGTAGCAGGCATGAATTACATTCTTTTCCCTTCTTGGAATTTGTTCACAGGAAAAGAAAGTGACCCAATCAAACATACTTGTAAACATGCTACTGATAGATATCCTAGCAAACTGATTGCATTCTCTAGTGGGAGTTCTTTTCTTAAGAATACTTTTGGCAAGAATTGCTTAATTGTTAGAATTGCCAATAGCAAAATAAAATGGCATCTGTGGATTTATTGGGCAGGATTATTTGAATACAGAACGGTGAAATTATGTATAAAAATGGTTCCTGTGTAATTGGTATGGCTGTACATATGTCCTGAAAATCACATATTTTGATCTGGTGCATCCTGATATGATAAGACCTGGATAGTTATTTTGATGGTCTTGGGATTCTTTGTTTTGTCTTTGTCCCATGATTATTGTTTCCTTGAAACCTGGATAAGCTCTGATTCATATGAAATTGACTATACAATCTAATGCTTTTTGCTTTATTGCACTCACTCAATATTTTTTAGTTATTATTCATCAATGCCAACAGTTTTAGAGCTATAAGTGTTTTTAAAAAAATCAGGAGTAAGGTATTTTCATTATAAAGTTTGTGCCATGAGAAATAAATCACTGTGGATTTATGAAATAGCTTATTTGAAACAATGAAAGTCAGATCATGGATATTATTTAAAGTTATTTAGGATATAAATTCTATTATTTATTTCATAAAGATTCATCCAGAGAAGCTACTTATGTTAATATACTTTCTAAAAGCTATCTTTCCTTATTCTAGAAATAGACGAAAGTGGTGAAACAAAATTATTAAATGTAAATATTTTATGTAAATGTAATTGTACAGTGGTGCATATTTTAAACATTTTAATAATTTTTAATTTAAAAGAAAATAAATTGGTTGTGACTAATAGTTACTGGGTAGCTAGTAAATACCAGGATCATGTTGAAGTTTTACATGCATTAGTTAAATTTCATAAGCCTCAAGGTTTTTCAAGGTAGCAATTCTTACTTATAGATGGGGAAATAAATTTAGAGATACTCGTATTCCTCAGATGATATCAGTAGATGACACAGGTCAAGTTCAAATTCAGGTCTGTCTAACTTAATAGCTCTTTTTTCTTTTTCCCATAGCATGCTACCTAATATAGCCAGATAGTACACATTATCATGGAGCTAAATTGGTAAGCTCTTGCTTTGATTCTATACCATTAATAGACCATTTAATAATAATTTTATACAAACTGACATTATTGATTTCTAGTTTAAAATTCTAAACAATGTGTTTCACTTTTAAAATTTTAAATATTATATATATATACATAGCTATATCTGTTTATTCAGTTCAGTTCAGTCACTCAGTCGTGTCTGACTCTTTTTGACGCCATGAACCGCAGCACACCAGGTCTCCCTGTCCATCACCAACTCCAGGAGTTTACCCAAACTCACGTCCATTGAGTTGGTGATGACATCTAACCATCTTATGCTCTGTCGTTCCCTTCTCCTCCTGCCTTCAGTCTTTCCAAACATCAGGGTGTTTTCAAATGAGTCAGCTCTTCAAATCAGGTGGCCAAAATATTAGAGTTTCAGCTTCAACATCAGTCCTTCCAATGAACACCCAGGACTGAGTTCCTTTAGGATGCACTGGTTGGACTTCCTTGCAGTCTGAGGGACTCTCAAGAGTCTTCTCCAACACCACAGTTCAAAGGATCAATTCTTTGGCGCTCAGCTTTCTTTACTTTCACATCCATACATGACTACTAGAAAAAACATAGCCTTGAGTAGACGGACCTTTATTGACAAAGTAATGTCTCTGCTTTTTAATATGCGTTCTAGGTTGGTCAAACTTTCCTTCCAAGGAGTAAGCGTCTTTTAATATCATGGCTACAGTCACCATCTGCAGTGATTTTGGAGCCCCAAAATAAAGTCAGCCACTGTTTCCACTGTTTCCCCATCTATTTGCCATGAGGTGATGGGACCAGATGCCATGATCTTAGTTTTCTGAATGTTGAGCTTTAAGCCAACTTTTCATTCTCCTCTTTCACTTTCATCAAGAGACTCTTTAGTTCTTCACTTTCTGCCATAAGGGTGGTGTCATCTGCATGTCTGAAGTTATTGATATTTCTCCCAGCAATCTTGATTCCACCTTGTGCTTCATCAAGCCCAGTGTTTCTCATGATGTCCTCTGCATATAAGTTAAATAAGCAGGGTGACAATATACAGCCTTGACGTACTCCTTTTCCTATTTGGAACCAGTCTGTTGTTCCATGTCCAGTTCTAACTGTTGATTCCTGACCTGCATATAGGTTTCCCAAGAGGCATGTCAGGTGGTCTGGTATTCCCATCTCTTTCAGAATTTTCCACAGTTTATTGTGATTCACACAGTCAAAGGCTTTGACATAGTCAATAAAGCAGAAATAGATGTTTTTCTGGAACTCTCTTGCTTTTTTTATGATCCAGGGAATGTTGGCATTTTGATTTCTGGTTCTTCTGCCTTTTCTAAAACTAGCTTGAACATTTGGAAATTCACAGTTCATGCATTGCTGAAGCCTGGCTTGGAGAATTTTGAGCATTACTTTACTAGCCTGTGAGATGAGTACAATTGTGCGGTAGTTTGAGCATTCTTTGGCATTGCCTTTCTTTGGGATTGGAGTGAAAACTGACCTTTTCCAGTCCTGTAGCCACTGCTAAGGTTTCCAAATTTGCTGGCATATTGAGTGCAGCACTTTCACAGCATCATCTTTTAGGATTTAAAATAGTTCAACTGGAATTCCATCACCTCCACTAGCTTTGTTTGTAGTCATACTTCCTAAGGCCCACTTGACTTCACATTCCAGGATGTCTGGTTCTAGGTGAGTGATCACACCATCATGATTGTCTGGGTTGTGAAGATCTTTTCTGCATTGTTCTTCTGCATATTCTTGCCACCTCTTCTTAATATCTTCTGCTTCTGTTAGGTCCATACCATTTCTGTCCTTTATTGAGCTCATATTTGCATGAAAAAGCAAGAGAGTTCCAGAAAAAACATCTATTTCTACTTTATTGACTATGACAAAGCCTTTGAATATAGTATATGCCCTGTATATAGTATGTACTGGCTCCCATAGTTCCCCAACAGAATTGCATCCTATTATTCATCTTATTTCCGACTCCCTATATCATTCAGAAATGACTAGAAATTGACTAGATATTCTACTAAAATGCATATACAAATCTCTCTTGATCAAAAATGTTTGTAAATAACTATTTCTGAATAAGTATATTCACTTGTACAATGCTCCTAGTTTTTTCCAGAGGAATAAAATCATATATATATATATATATATACATATATATATATCTCTCCTCTTATTCTATCACCATCCTTCCTTGCTCAGCTGTCTATCTGAAATTATTGCAAAGGAAGAGAAATAAGGCTTTGGTCAATGAAAGAGAAATAAGGCTTTGGAATGATGCTAAAGCTGACACTCCAAAAGACCCTGATGCTCGGAGGGATTGGGGGCAGGAGAAGAAGGGGACGACAGAGGATGAGATGCTGGATGGCATCAGATGGACATGAGTTTGGGTGAACTCCGGGAGGTGGTGATGGACAGGGAAGCCTGGCATGCTGTGATTCATGGGGTCGCAAAGAGTTGGACACGACTGAGTGACTGAACTGAACTGAACTTGCCTGAAATGTTCCCTTGGTATCTCTAATTTTCTTGAAGTGATCTCTAGTCTTTCCTACTCTATGGAATATCTGTTTATTACTGAGTCACATATTATCAAATTACTTTCAGCACATTATTCATCATATTAAATTTATGCTATTTTAACTTATTATATATATACTGTTTGAATTTTTTCATAATTCTCTAAGAGATATAATTGTGAGCAGTTTGATAGAGTTTTACATTTAGACAGCTAAAAGGATAATTTAAAATCAAAGCTAGGATCCCATGAAGTTTTTATTTCTTTCTTTTAGAAGGGTTAATAGATGGAATATTTAGAAATGAAGATGGAAATTCCTGTCCTTTGACATTATGTTGGCCAAGGCAAAGTATGTTGTCCAAAGTGAAGTAGTTATAACTCAGAAGAGAGGAGAATGCTCACGTGTTATGGTTCTTATACTTCCCCATAGTGATCAGTAATTTTGCTATTAAGATATTTCCCCAAATTTGCATACACATTTTTTGCTGTGAGTTTCTTAGACCTTGATTAACTCTAGGCTGTCACTTGAGAAGTGAAAAATCAGGTAAAAGCAAATAACAACCAAATGTTGCTATTAATAGCTCATCTTCAACTCTAAGTTAAAATTTGTACAAAATTTTAAAATTTATTCTGTATTATTAGATGAAAACTTGAGGCATGAAATGCTTGCCAAGATCAGAACACAGTCATGTGGTAAAGACTGTCTATGTGTTTGAGGAAAGAAAGGGAGATCAGAAGGACAAATAGAGAAGAACGTGTCTTAAAATTTGGCTTGAAGATGGAAATGATGTTTGAGAAATGTCTTCATTAAATGTCTTTGACTAGTAAGAGTTTTAGTTAATCAGCTATTGATTCTACTCAACCTGTATATTTTTTCCAACTTTGGCCCTATTTTACCTGAATGGTTTTTTATTAGAATGAATTATTCTGAGGGAATCTATCACCATTCAGAGTTGAGATACCATTTTAATATGAATTCCATTAATAGGAAACTTAGTAATAGTACTTAAAATGATTAAATTTTAATTCTAAGTAATATCTCAGTATTTCAGGGCAGTAAGTTCTGGAATCATGCTCATTTTGTAGATGGAGAAGTAGAAGAATAGAGAGACTAAGTAATTTATATAGGCAGTGGGGCCAAATTCAAACTCCAGTCATCTGATTCCTGCATACATGTGCTTAGCCAAGTATATATTACACAGCTCTTAATGACCTAGTAAATGAACTTGAGCAGCACACTGTTTGGCTTTTTAAAAAAGTTTCATTAGCAAACATGTTTATAGATGGTTTAGATTAAGACCTGAAATGTAGAATGGTTGCTGTTAAGGAGAACTGATTGATGCCTGTGTCTTAGCCAGCTCTTACTCAGCCACTAAAGCTGGTCTGCGATGCCAGGGATTGAGCAGATAGTACGAGTCCACTAGTACTCCATTTATAACTATTCTTAGGTCTTGGAATTAAATAGTTTGTGTCCTATTATAATATGCCTTTATGCTTAGTGTGTGATGAGATATTTAATCTCTAATATGCTCTACATTAGATTTAACTTACACTAAAAGATTTCAAATAAATTGATTTATGCTTTCAAAGCTTGTGCTTTCTAGATGAAAAATGCTATAATAATGTTGATTTTATGATTAAAAGTAAAGACTGTTTACTTTGAAGTTGAGATAAATAATTGGAAATATGTACATACAGTGGCAGCTTTATCTTCAACATTATCATAAGTCAATTGATGGAATTAACTTTTGACATGATGACATGACCACTTTAGCTGCTCAGTAAACCTGCATCCTTATTTACATTTACAAATGGACTAGATATGAAATTAAGCTTATGTATAGAAATCTGATCATATTGTATTTTTCTTAAATGCAGATTTTATTTGATTTTTATATAAATAATTGGTCTATCAAGTTATGCTACTTAAAAATAATTATCATAAACTTAACTATTATGACTAGAGAACCCCAGTCATAAGTTAATTGTATTTTCTGGTGGTAGTTATTTCAAAGTATTTTGTCGTTATTTATGACAGACACTGGAATTTACTCATATATTCCTTACCTGTTAATGACTTCACTATGAAAATCAGGTTTATTTCTGTTATGGTTCTTATTTGTGGTAGGTTGCCAGATGTATCTTTCTCAATTGATGGGATAGCAGGAGATAGATTCACCCACACTCCTTCTGTTAACAAGATGATATAGCAAGAAGAGAGCTTATAAAAAGCAGCATGTATAGCATCATGATCAGATTCTTGAAAAATTATAATGCCAGTGGAAAATTCAATGAATGTTAAACATGTCTTCATATTTAATATATTTTCAAATGCAAGTCCATTTCATTCCTTTATAAAAGCATCATATCACGGCTATGTTTTCACCACACCAATAGCTGGCAAACATTTACTTCCGAGTAAACTCAGTAGTTCTGTCTGTAGCCAGTTATTTCTATATCAGCTGCTTGGTTGTGAAAACTCAGCTGATGTTGAAACAGATTATGCTCTTCATTCTGTTGAAGAAGTTAATATATGTGAAATATTTCAACCAGTGTCTGATATACAGCAAGAAATGTAGAATGTTAGGGCTTTCCAGATGGCATTAGTGATAAAGAACCTGCCTTCCAATGCAGGAGACACAGAAGATGAAGGTTCGATCCCTGGGTTGGGAAGATTCCCTAGAGGAGGGCACAATACCCACTCCAGTATTCTTCCCAGGAGAATCCCTTGGACAGAGGAGCCTGGTGAGCTACACAGTCCATAGAGTCACAAAGAGTCAGAAAAGACTGAAGCGACTGGACATGAACCCACATAGAATGGTATGTATTACTTTTTTTATTTTTTTCATGAATTTAAGCTTGGTCCTCTTGGAGGAGGTTGCCATTAACCCCACCAGAGAGCCACCAGAACTTACACAGGACTGCAGAAACAAACTATTGGAGGGCACAAACAAAACCTTGTGTGCACCAGGACCCAGGAGAAAGGAGCAGTGACCCCACAAGAGACTGATCCAGACTTGCCCATGAGTGTTCAGGAGCCCCCGGTGGAGGTGTGGGTCCGCGGTGGACTGGTGCAGTGCTTTAGGGGCACTGAGTGCAGAAGTGCCTGCATTGGACCTTTTGAAGGAGGTCACTATAATCTGCATTACCTCCACCACAGTTTGGCCTCAGGTCAAAAAACAGGGAGGGAAAACAGTGCTGCCCATCAACAGAAAATTGAATTAAAGATTTACTAAGCATGGCCCTGCCCATCAGAACAAGACCCAATTTCCCCCTCAGTCAGTCTCTCCCATCAGGAAGCTGCCATAAGCCCCTTATCCTTCTCCATCAGAGGGCAGACAGAGTGAAAACCACAATCACAGAAAACTAACCAATCTGATCACATGGACCACAGCCTTGTCTAACGCAATAAAACTATGAGCCATGCCATATAGGGCCACCCAAGACACACGGGTTATGGTGGAGAGTTCTGACAAAACGTGGTCCACTGGAGAAGGGAATGGAAAACCACTTCAGTATTTTTGCCTTGAGAACCCCATAAATAGTATGAAAACTCAAAAAGATGAGACACTGAAAGATGAACTCACCAAGTCAGTAGGTGCCCAATATACTAGTGGAGATCAGTGGAGAAATAATGAATGAAATAACTCCAGAAAGAGTTTGTTTGTTTTTGCTGCAGTTGGCAAAAACAAGACTGGGAGCTGACTGTGGCTCAGATCATGAACTCCTTATGGCCAAATTCAGACTTAAATTGAAGAAAGTAGGGAAAACCACTCAACCATTCAGGTATGACCCAAATCAAATCTCTTACAATTATACAGTGGAAGTGACAAATGGATTCAAGGGATTTGATCTCACAGACAGAATGCCTGAAGAACTATGGACAGAGGTTCATGACCTTATACAAAAGGCAGGGATCAAGATCATCCCTAAGAAAAAGAAATGCAAAAAGGCAAAATGACTGTCTGAGGAGGCCTTACAAATAGCTGAGAAAAGAAGAGAGGCAAAAGGCAAAGGAGAAAAGGAAAGATATACCCATTTGAATGCAGAGTTCCAAAGAATAGCAAGGAGAGATAAGAAAGCCCTCCTCAGTGATCAATGCAAAGAAATAGAGGAAAACAATAGAATGGGAAAGACTAGAGATATCTTCAAGAAAATTAGAGATACCAA
>NW_011494772.1:6534939-6536333 GCF_000754665.1 Bison bison bison | reverse complement strand
ATACAAAAAAGCTCTTCATGACCTGGATAACCACGATCATGTGATCACTCACCTAGACCCAGACATCCTGGAATGTGAAGTCAAGTGGGCCTTAGGAAGCTACAAACAAAGCTAGGGGAGGTGATGGAATTCCAGCTAAGCTATTTCAAATCCTAAAAGATGATGCTGTGAAAGTGCTGCACTCAATATGCCAGAGAATTTTAAAAACTCAGCAGTGGTCACCAGACTGGATAAGGTCAGTTTTCATTCCAATCTGAAAGAAAGGCAATACCAAGAATGCTCAAATAGTGCACAGTTTCACTCTTCTCACACACTAGTAAAGTAATGCTCAAAATTCTCCAAGTCAGGCTCCAACAGTACATGAACTGTGAACTTCCAGATGTTCAGGCTGGATTTAGAAAAGGCAGAGGAACCAGAGATCAAATTGCCAACATCTGTTAGATTATCAAAAAAGCAAGAAAGTTCCAGAAAAACATATACTTCTGCTTTATTGACTATGCCAAAGCCTTTGACTGTGTGGATCACAACAAACTGTGGAATATTCTTCAAGAGCTGGGAATCCCACACCACGTGACCTGTCTCTTGAGAAAAATGTATGCAGGTCAGGAAGCAACAGTTAAAACTGGCCATGGAACAACAGGTTCCAGATAGGGAAAGGAGTACATCAAGAGTGTATATGGTCACCCTGCTTATTTAACTTATATGCAGAGTAAATCATGAGAAATACTGGGCTGGATGAAGCACAAGCTGCAATCAAGCTTGCCGGGAGAAATCAATAATCTCAGATATGCAGATGACACCGCTGTTATGGTAGGAAGCGAAGAATTAAAGAACCTCTTGATGAAAGTCAAAGAAGAGGGTGAAAAAGTTGGCTTAAAGCTCAACATTCAGAAAACTAAGATCATGGCATCTGGTCCCATCACTTCATGGCAAATTATGGGGAAACAATGGAAACAGTGAGAGACTTTATTTTTTTGGACTCCAAAATCACTGCAGATGGTGAGTGCAGCCACGTTATTAATAGATGCTTGCTCCTTGGAAGAAAAGCTATGACTAACCTAGATAGCGTATTAAAAAGACATTATTTACCAAAAAAGGTCCATATAGTCAAAGCTATCATTTTTCCAGTAGTCATGTACGGATGTGAGAGTTGGACTATAAAGAAAGCTGAGCACCGAAGAATTGATGCTTTTGAACTGTGATGTTGGAGAAGACTCTTGAGCGTCCTTTGTACTGCAAGGAGATCCAACCAGTCCATCCTAAAGGAAATCAGTCCTGAATATTCATTGGAAGGACTGATGTTGAGGCTGAAACTCCAAAACTTTGGCCACCTGATGCAAAGAGCTGACTCTTTGAAGAGACCCTGATGCTGGGAAAGATTGAAGGCAGGAGGA
>NW_011494772.1:6534682-6534839 GCF_000754665.1 Bison bison bison | reverse complement strand
TCAATGCAAAGAAATAGAGGAAAACAATAGAATGGGAAAGACTAGAGATATCTTCAAGAAAATTAGAGATACCAAGGGAACATTTAATGCAAAGATGGGCACAATAAAAGACAGAAGTCATATGGACCTAACAGAAGCAGAAGATATTAAGAAGAGG
>NW_011494772.1:6530898-6533941 GCF_000754665.1 Bison bison bison | reverse complement strand
TCTTGAGCGTCCTTTGTACTGCAAGGAGATCCAACCAGTCCATCCTAAAGGAAATCAGTCCTGAATATTCATTGGAAGGACTGATGTTGAGGCTGAAACTCCAAAACTTTGGCCACCTGATGCAAAGAGCTGACTCATTTGAAGAGACCCTGATGCTGGGAAAGATTGAAGGCAGGAGGAGAAGGGGATTACAGAGAATGAGATGGTTGGATGGCATCACCGACTCAATGGACGTAAGTTTGGGTAAGCTCTGTGAGTTGGTGATGGACAGGGAAGCCTAGTGTGCTGCAGTCCATGGGGTTGCAAAGAGCCAGACAGGAATGAGCAACTGAAATGAACTGAAATGATGTTTCGTTTGGCAAATTAAGATGAGATAATGTAGCTAACTTCCTAGACTTAAATATTATACATATACTAACATATTATTTAAATGTTTCTGTCGAAGTAATAGCCATGAATTCATTCCAGCTTTAAACAAAGTTGTTTATATGCATTTTGAAAACACTACCTCCTAGGAAAATCTCATTATACATTTTACTCCTTATACTAGAAATAAATAAACTTGTGTGGCATCACTTTATGTACATTTCATGCACTATAATTGTAAACTTTTTAAGTACAGCTACTTATATGTTCACAGTACATTATGTGTGGTTGTTTGCCTTGTGAATTTATGAAATAACTTTGAAAACTTTAGGTAGTTAATGATTTCCAGAAGTCTCCCTTGAAAAGAATACCTTAAATATCTTTATGTAAATTTTCTCTTTTTCTGGTAATAATCTTTTTTTTCTACAACATAGATATCTTGTCTGTTTCTCCTTAAACTTACACTTAGGATCCCAGCAGCATTCTTATCATGGTCTCTTAGCTCTGCATGTATCCTCTCTTGTTGTTGTTGAGTCACTCAATTGTGTCCAACTCTTTGTAACTCCATGGGCTGCCGCACATCAGGCCTCCCTGTCTCTCACTATCTCTGCTGCTGCTGCTGCTAAGTCGCTTCAGTCGTGTCCGACTCTGTGTGACCCCATAGACGGCAGCCCATCAGGCTCCCCCGTCCCTGGGATTCTCCAGGCAAGAACACTGGAGCGGGTTGTCATTTCCTTCTCCAATGCATGAAAGTGAAAAGTCAAAGTGAAGTCGCTTAGTCGTTCCTGACTCTTAGCAACCCATGGACTGGAGCCTACCAGGCTCCTCCGTCCATGGGATTTTCCAGGCAAGAGTACCGGAGTGGGGTGCCATTGCTAGCTTCCTTTTCATCTGTTTACCCTCTGAAAGGGATGGTGTTTAAAAATTCGTCAGTGGCTTCCTCTTACAGGCATAAAGGCAAATCTGCTGATCACAGAAACAAGTTACCAGTCCCATCTGGTACTGTGGTCCTTGCGCTTGGACTCATGTTGTCTTTTTTGGGGGGGCTGCATCGGGTCTTAGTTGCAGCTTGTAGGATCTTTGATCTTCATTGCATCATGAAGGATGTTGCATTGTGGCACATAGATTCTCTAGTTGTGACATTTGGGCTCTGGAGTACAGGGGCTCAGTAATTGCAGTATGTGGGCTTAGCTGTTTCTGCAGCATGTGGTATCTTAATTCTCTGACCAGAAATCAAACCCACATCCCCTGCATTGGAAGATGGATTCTTAAGCACTGGGCCACTGAGGAGGTCCACCATGTTGTCTTATTTCCTCTGTCTGAATGTGTTTCTCCTCTCCCTTTCTCTTCACTTTTCAGGATCATCCCATCCGGTTGCATGTTTTGTGCAACATCAGCATTTTCAGATCTCTTTCCAGACTGTATATTTTGAGAGTTACAAATATTTTCCCATGGTACCAAATGTCTTTTATTTTCGGCTGAATTGGTCAGCTAGAAAACACAGTATTTCAAATCTTAAGAGTCCAAATTTCATCTCTTTCCATTTCACTCTATGCCACTTGATTTTTGGCAAACTCTAGGTCCCTTTACACCAAATATTTTAGAGTTACCTTCTATAACTGGTCCCCAAATCCTACCAATGACATTAACAGCCTTTATTTCAACCTTTTATTTCTATTTCAGTACACCTGGTTGTAATTTATATTACTCCATTCCAGGACTAAGTTGGTGGCTCAGATGATAAGGAGTCCACTTGCAATGCAGGAGACCCAGATTCAATCTCTGGGTCTGAAAGATCCCCTGGAGAAGGGAATGGCAACCCATTCCATCATTTTTGCTTGGAGAATGCCATGGACAGAGGAGACTGGCAGGCCACAGTCCATGGGATCACAAGAGTCAGACACGACTGAGTGACTAACACCTTCACTTCATTCCGGGACTACTCCAGAAAACTCTTAATTCGCTCCCATCCCTACATCCCAAACTCCCATCAATGCCTACAATGCAATGCTTCTAAAATAATATTCCTAAGTTTCAGATCTGATATTGTCTCATCCTGGTCTTAAAAAAAACTTAAAATTTACCTGAGATTTACACAATATTCATCTATCTTCAGTTTTAGACTTATCAATGAGTAGATTGACTTCCAGGTAACTCAGTAGTAAAGCATCCACCTGCCAATGCAGGAGATATAGGTTCAATCCCTCAGTCAGGAAGATCTCTGGGAGAAAGAAAGGGCAACGCACTCCAATATTCTTGCCTGAGAAATCCCATGGACAGAGGAGACTAGCCAGTTACAGTCCATGGGGTCGCAAGAGTCAGAGACAATCTAGCGACTAAACAACAACAACAACATGACTGACTAGATCAGTTGAGTTCAGTTGCTCAGTCGTGTCCAACTCTTTGCAACCCAATGGACTACAGCGTGCCAGGCATCCCTGTCCATCACCAACTCCCAGAGTTTTCTCAACTCATGTCCATTGAGTGGGTGATGCCATCCAACAATCTGATCCTCTGTCATTCCTTTCTCCTCACGCCTTCAGCCTTTCCCAGGATCAGGGTCTTTTCCAATGAGTCAGTTCATTGCATCAGGTGGCCAAAGTATTGGAGTTTCAGCTTCAACATCAGTCCTTCCAATGAATATTCAGGACTGATTTCCTTTAGGATGGACTGGTTG
>NW_011494772.1:6478832-6530798 GCF_000754665.1 Bison bison bison | reverse complement strand
TTGCATCAGGTGGCCAAAGTATTGGAGTTTCAGCTTCAACATCAGTCCTTCCAATGAATATTCAGGACTGATTTCCTTTAGGAAGTACTGGGTGGATTTCCTTGCAGTGCAAGGGAATCTGAAGAGTCATCTCCAACACCACAGTTCAAAAGCATCAATTCTTCAGCACTCAGCTTTCTTTCTGGTCCAACTTTTTCATCCACACATGACTACTGGAAAAAACATAGTTTGACTAGACAGACCTTTGTTGGCAAAGTAATTTCTCTGCTTTTCAATATGCTGTCTAGGTTGGTCATACCTTTTCTTTCAAGGAGCAAGCATCTTTTAATTTCATGGCTGTAGTCACCATGGGCAGTGATTTTAGAGTACCCCCCACCAAAAACAAAACAAAACAAAACTGTCTGTCACTGTTTCCAGTTTTCCCATATATTTGCCATGAAGTGAGGGGACCAGATGTCATGATCTTAGTTTTCTGAATGTTGAGCTTTAAGCCAACTTTTTTACTTTCTTCTTTGACTTTCATCAAGAGGCTCTTTAGTTCTTCACTTTCTACCATAAGGGTGTGTCATCTGCATGTCTAAAGTTATTGATATTTCTCCTGGCAATCTTGATTCCAGCTTGTGCTTCCTCCAGACCAGCATTTCTCATAGTGTACTCTGCATATAAGTTAAATAAGCAGGGTGACCATGTACAGCCTTGATGTACTCCTTTCCCTATTTGGAAAACAGTCTATTTTTCCATGTCCAGTTCTAACTATTGCTTCCTGACCTGCATCCAGATTTCTCAAGAGGCAGGTCAGATGGTGTGGAATTACTATCTCTTGAAGAATATTCCACAGTTTGTTGTGATCCACACAGTCAAAGAAACAGGCATAGTCAATAAAGCATAATAGATGTTTTTCTGGAACTTTCTCGCCTTTTCCATGATCCAGCAGGTGTTGGCAATTTGATATCTGGTTCCTCTGCCTTTTCTAAATCCAGCTTGAACATCTGGAAGTTCATGGTTCACATACTCTTGAAGCCTGGCTTGGAGAATTTTGAGCATTACTTTGCTAGTGTGTGAAATTAGTGCAATTGTGTGGTAGTTTGAGTATACTTTGGCATTGCTTTTCTTTGGGATTGGTATGAAAACACATTTTCTAGTCCAGTGGCCACTTCTGAGTTTTCCAAATTCACTGGCATATTGAGTGCAGCACTTTCACAGTATCATCTTTTAGGATTTGAAATAGCTCAACTGGAATTCCATCCCCTCCACTAGCTTTGTTTGTAGTGATGCTTTCTAAGGCCCACTTGACTTCACATTCCAGGATGTCTGGCTCTAGGTGGGTGATCACACCATCATTTTCATCTGGGTCTTGAAGATCTTTTTTGCATAGTTCTTGTGTGTATTCTTGCCACCTCTTCTTAATATCTTCTGCTTCTGTTAGTTTCATACTGTTTCTGTCATTTATTGTGCCAATTTTTGCATGAAATGTTCCCTTGGTATTGCTAATTTTCTTGAAGAGATCTCTAGTCTTTCCCATTCTATTGTTTTCCTTTATTTCTTTGCATTGACTGCTGAAGAAGGCTTTCTTATCTCTCCTTGCTATTTTTTGAAACTCTGTATTCAAATGGGTTTATCTTTCCTTTTCTCCCTTGCCTTTAGCTTCTCTTCTTTTTTCAGTTATTTGTAAGGCCTCCTCAGACAACCACTTTGCCTTTTTGCATTTCTTTTTATTGTGGATGGTCTTGATCCCTGCCTCCCATACAGTGTCATCAACTTCCATCCATAGTACTTCAGGCACTCTGTGAGATCAAATCCCTTGAATCCATTTGTCACTTCCACTATATAATTGTAAGGGATTTGATTTAGGTCATACCTGAATGGTTGAGTGGTTTTCCCTACTTTCTTCAATTTAAGTCTGAATTTGGCCATAAGCACTTCATGATCTGAGCCACAGTCAGCTCCTAGTCTTGTCTTTGCTGACTGTATAGAGCTCTCCATCTTTGGCTGGAAATAATATAATGAATCTGATTTTGGTATTGACCATCTGGTGATGTTCATGTGTAGAGTCTTCTCTTGTGTTGTTGGAAGAGGGTGTTTGCTGTGACCAGTGTGTTCTTTTGGCAAGACTCAGTTAGTGTTTGCCCTGCTTCATTTTGTACTCAAGGCCAAATTTGCCTGTTACTCCAGGTATCTCTTGACCTCCTGCTTTTGCATTCCAGTCCCCTATAGTGAAAAGGACATCTTTTTTGGCTGTTAGTTCTAGAAGGTCTTGTAGGTCTTCATAGAACTGTTCAACTTCAGCTTGTTCAGCATTACTGGTTGGGACAAAGAGTTGGTTTACTGTGATATTTAATGGTTTGCCTTGGAAATGAACAGAGATCATTCTGTTGTTTTTGAGATTGAATCCAAGTACTCTATTTTGGACTCTTCTGTTGATTATGATGGCTACTCCACTTCTTCTAAGGATTCTTGCCCACAGTAGTATACACAATGGTCATCTGAGTTAAATACACCTATTCCAGTCCATTTTAGTTCTCTGATTCCTAAATGTGGATGTTCACTCTTGCCATCTCCTGTTTGACCATTTCCAATTTGCCGTGATTTATGGACCAAACATTCCAGGTTCCTATGCAATATGCTCTTTACATCATTGGACTTTACCTCCATCATGAATCACATCCACAACTGGGTGTTGTTTTTGCTTTGGCTCCATCCCTTCATTCTTTCTGGAGTTATATCTGCACTTATCTCCAGTAGCATATTGGGAACCTATCAGCCTGGGGGGTTCATCTTTCAGTGTCCTATCTTTTTGCCTTTTCATACTGTTTGTAGGGTTCTCAAAGCAAGAATACTGAAGTGATTTGCCATTCCCTTCTCCAGTGGACCACATTTTGTCAGAACTCTCCACCATGACCCACCCATCTCGGGTGGCCCTACAGCTCAGATGAGCCTACATGGCTCATAGTTTCATTGAGTTAGAGAAGGCTGTAGTCCATGTGACGAAATTGGTTAGTTTTCTGTGATTGTGGTTTTCATTCTGTCTGCCCTCTGATGGAGAAGGATAGGAATCTTATGGCAGCTTCCTGATGGGAGAGACTGACTGAGGGGGAAATTGGGTCTTGTTCTGATGGGTGGGGCCATATTCAGTAAATGTTTAATCCAATTTTCTGTTGACAGGGAAAGCTGTGTTCCCTTCTGGTATTTATTACCAGCAAGAGGTTTGGAGGGGCAAAATCGAGTTTAGAATCAAACCCCATTTCATGTAATTGAAATTGTAAGGCTTATTTAAAAATCCTCTGTTAGTGTTTTAGCCTTTAGAAAAAGATACCTATATTCTCAATTGTCACATGAGCTATAAACCATGCTTTTCAAATAAGCAAAAGCAGAAGTGTTAATAGTAAAAAGAAACAGAATCTGAATGGAAGCAATTCCTGCATTCTCTGTCTGAGAACACACAGGGAACAAAGCACCAGATTAGATGCCATTTTCAAGCAGCACGTTGAGTCAGAATAAATGAATAATTTAAGAAAACTTATTTTGTGGCTGTAATATCTTGAGTAGTGCATTAAGGTCTAATCACCTTCAACACTCCTGCCTTTCTCCCTGACTCACCTTCAACAGCAAAGTTCTACATCAAAGTGATTAACTGCTGGACATTACAATGTGTTAATATGACATTCTAATGGATCCAAATAAGTAGCAGTGGTCTTAGAAGCTAATGATGAGAGGAAAGCCCTGATTAGTTATGTCAGGTTAGAAAATTCATCAGTCTCATGCTGTTTGTGTTTTAGTCGCTCAGTTGTGTCCAACTCTTTGCAACCTCATGGAATGTAGCCTGCCAGGCTCCTTTGTCCCTGAAATCATCCAGGTAAGAATACTGGAGTGGGTAGCTCTTCCCTTCTCCAGGAGATCTTCCCAGCCCAGGGATCGAACCCAGGTCTCCAGGGAGCTCTCATGCTGTTTACAGTAATAGATTGTCAGAAAACCGCAGTCCTTAGGAAAGAAGACAGCTGTTTTACCCCAATTTCAGATATAATTGAAACAAATCTAAATGGTGCAAAATAGAGGTTTAAAAAAGTGAGCAAGAGTCAAATCATGAGAAGAAAGGAATTATTTAGCTACTACTTTGTATCATGTGGTAACAGCTTTATGTTCCAAATCTAAAATGGTCCTAGGCATCCAAGAGCACTCTTCACTAGTTGGCCACACTTCCACCATATGCTCAGCCTTGGAGCCTCTTCCTATCACTGGAGGATAAGATGGAGCTAGTCAAATCCTCCCATCACACCAAGTGTGATTTCAGAAGAGACCTTCAGTTTGCCATAAAAGAAAAGTGAAAATGCTTAAAAGGTAATGAGACTTGTATCAGCAATTCCAAATTACATTTATAAAAAAAAGATACTGTGAGGACTTTATGCAACTATATTTTTAGTAACTATTTTAAGAAATGAAAACTTCATATTTTCTCTAGGAAATAAAAAAAAATATTGACATGTGTTATATGGAATGCCTAATTTTATTGTGCTAAGTGAATTGTTAAAATTTGGAAATTTATTCCATGTTTTAGCATAATATTTGGCATTCTAGCATAGTAGACACTAAGGAAACCAGAAGTGAAATTGAGTGCAGTACTTCATTTATTACAAGACCCTATTATAAAGTCCACATGGTGAATGTTGAGGAAGACCCTATTTAATGTGACTTAGACATAATTTTCACTGCCCAAAGTTACAAAGAAAAAAGTCTTAACTAAAAATAATGAAAACATTTTAAGAATAAGAGTAAAAGCAAGCCACATTGTAAAGCAGCTTGAATTCACTTCAAACAGACTCAAAATCAGAAATCAGATTTTCTAGGACTAACTTGGCTAAACTTCTAATAGGAGTGACTAAGACACCCTCACCAGTTGCAGAATACTTTTGAGCAATGATTCTAGAAAGTGTTGACGGTAATCAGTTTGTTCAGTCTACAGTAGAGAATGGGAACTATGGCATAAATTAACTTCTGCAAGTTCTTTGAAACTTTTCCTTTGATAAGTGGTATTTACTTTCCTGTTTATGGAAATCTTGACAGACTTGTGTACTCACAGAAGGAAGAGACAGCATATGTCTTCTTCGACTGGGTCATAAAAGGCTATGAAGCTTCCACCTGGTTCTCCTGGAATGCTTGCTCGTACAGTGGTTTGTCTTGAGGGTACCCTCTGGGGACACAGCTGTTATGCTGTGGGAGCTTAAGCCCCACAAAGAGGACACATGCAAGTGTGCCAGGTGATAGTTCCAGTCTTCTAGCGAATCCAACTCAAGTGCCAGACAAAGGAATGAACAAGTCTCTAGATGATTCCAGCTACTTGAGTCTTCCCAGCTCAGGCTTCAGACTTAGTGGGTAGAGATAAGCTGCCTTCTCTGTATCTGGGTCACCCTTCTTCCCCATAGAAGCATGAACATCATAACATGCTTGCTCTTTTATACCACTAGGATTAGGGTTTTATGCAACAATCAATAACCAGAAACAAATGAATAAATTATTGACATAATTCCATATATTCAATTAGTGCATTTAAACTTTTATGTATAGTTCATTTAATCTTTACCACAAACTAAGACAAGTAGTTTTAATCTGCTTATACATGAAAACCTGGAGTTGAGAGAACTTAAGTAACTTAGATGGCTCTACTTGTAAGTGATGGGATGGAAAATAGAAAATCAGGATTGCCCATGTCTGAAGGCCATTTTTTTTTTTTCCCATCATGTTAATAAAAACTAGAAAAGGAGCTATCCCTTTAAATTGTTATTTTAATGTTTCTCAAGTTTAATATCTTAGGCATTGTCAAACATGATTGAAATGAACATTCCATCATTTCAGTCAAAAAAACTTTTGCATAACATATTCTGTAGGGAGTGAAAGTTTCTGAGTTAATATTTCAATTAGTCCAATATCTGACTCTCAGTAGTTGCTTGCAACATGCCTGAAATGATGAATTAGTGAATGAATAAATTAACCAACTTGAATTAATTCAGGGGCAGAATTCCTTGAGAATCTTTCTAAGAGACTGATTTAGCTTTGGGACTAGAGACCAGGCTTGACCACTCAGGGCTCTTGTGTGGCAGAAGTTTTATTAAAGTGTGAAAAGGGACAGAGACATACACATCAGAAGGGGGACAGAGAGCATCCAACTCACTAGTCTTAGCAAGGCCTTATATACTTTTACCAGACCCACTCCCACAGCATACATCTTAAATTAACAAGCTTAAAACTAACAATAGGAAGATCTTGCCAGACCTAATCCCACAACATGATACAAGACATAATCTTGTTTTAAGATAACAAGACTAGTCAGAAAGCCTTCTTGTTAAGGAGAAACAAACATTGTTACATTGACTAAAACAAAGCATTGTAGAAAAGAAGCTTGTCCTTTTCGCCTCCTTGGGAACTTCAGACCCCTCTATACTCCTTGGGGACCCCGGAATTATCAACCGACATAAGAACTGACTTTCTCAATGTTTGCTTGTTTTCTGCTATTTATCATAAGAGGTGAAGGTATTTATTCCTTTCATTACTTCATATGAGTAAAGTATCTTAGTTGAGAGGGTGCTTGATTAATATTATTTGATAATGCCTTCAACTGGAAAACATAGAATGAAGATCCAGAACAAATCAGGATTCACAAGTCATTTCCACAAAATGAACTTGAAATAACTGCACAGCAAGAATAGGTCTCTTAGAGATCTCACAAAACTACTATAATTTTGTTTTTTTAAAGGCAAGATACTGGGAAAATCTTTAAATTTTGGAAGCTAAATGCAGTAAGGTGATGTCTATTGTTAACATTGGCATTAAAATACTGCCATCCTTAAGGAAACAGTAGTAATATGTTGACTGAAGCCTTTTTATGTTGATATTTTTCTCTGGGATACTAAAAGTCAGATAAATAAGAGCATAATCCAGTTTAACTGGTTTGGTACAATTTATATTATCATTGTTAAATTATTAGGTTAATGATGCTTTTAGGTGAAAAGTAGCTTCAGGACGTCATAGGGACTAGTAAGGTTAAGCAGTTAATGGATGGAAAGCTGACCCATTCTTCTAAGATTCATCATGGCCAAAACTCATATTAATTTTATCTCATCATTGTGAGATCTTATAGGGGAAGCTCTTCTAAAAAGATATAGGCAAAACAATTATTTTTAAAAGTAAACGTTTGGTCTGTAGAGGAAAGATCTTGAAAGATGAAATTCTTTTACTGAAAAATGAAGTTTTCTAAACACCTTTCACTAATTACAAGTGTTGGGTTGGCCAAAGCATCCATTCATGTTTTTCTACAAAATGTTTAAAAACCCCAAAGAACTTTCTAGCCAGCCCAATTATACCTGAAAATATAGTCCATCAAATACATTAAAATGATTAGCACATTAATTAGGTAACTGTGGCAATTAAGTGTTTTATTTTTACTCTGAAATGTGTGTGCAAAATCATTGTTTTCTGTGATGTGACTATGTGGCAATGCATCTTCAAGTAATTTCCAAATATTTATCAAGAGGCCACTAAATAACCATCACTATGTATATAATGATAAACAATGCAGAAAAAAATTCCTGTCATCATGTTGTTTACAGTCACAACTGAGGATCCAGATGTTAATCATTCAAACTGAATTGTGAACAAAGGTTAGGAGGGAGGTTGTGAGAATAACATTTTAACAGGAGGACTTTAGGTGTTAAGTGAGATCAGAGATTGCTTAACAAGAAAACTCTGTACTTAATTACACTGCTCAATCTGGCAGGGTGCAGGTTAACTCCACCAACCAGAGGGCTTAGGAATGCTTGAATCCAAATGAGATTGAAAATCTATTCTTCCTCCAGTCTAAGTCTTCCCCTATTCTCACCTCACCATACCTGAGGATCTATTTTTTCTTAAGATGACTTAAAGAAGAAAGTAGGAATGGCCTTGAAGAGAAGTCTTACTCTACTGTATCACCAACGTATTTCACTCACTGTAGTACGTATTCCAATAGGCAGAAGAGCAAACCCTTGAAGTCATACATATCCAGTGAAAATATTTAGGGCATCAGCAGTCCAAGCCTCGCTGAATTTTGCCAGAGTAGATTTTGTTTTCTTACAGTCTATCTGAGAATGACGATCAGTTACATGTCGTTCCTGTAGCCCCCTTTATCTTGGTTTCTTATCTCCTGCAGGTGACTCTGCCTGTGTCTGAAAGAAAGGAGCTAACATCCATACTCCCATACCATTTCTATCCTTTATTGTGCCCATCTTTGCATGAAGTGTTCCCTTGGTATCTCTAATTTTCTTAAAGATGTCTGTAGTCTTTCCCATTCTATTATTTTCCTCTATTTCTTTGCACTGATCACGAAAGAAGGCTTTCTTATCTCTCCTTGCTATTGTTTGGAACTCTGCGTTCAAATGGGTATATCTTTCCTTTTCTCCTTTGCCTTTTGCTTCTTTCCTCAGCTGTTTGTAAGGCCTCCTCAGAAAACCATTTTACCTTTTTGTATTTCTTTTACTTGGAGATAGTCTTGATCCCTGCCTCCTGTACAATGTCGCGGACCTCCATCCATAGTTCTTCAGGCACTCTGTCTATCAGATCTAATCCCTTGAATCTATTCGTCACTTCCACTGTATAATCATAAGGGATTTGATTTAGGTCATACCTGAATGGTCGAGTGGTTTTCCCTACTTTCTTCAATTTAAGTCTGAATTTTGCAATAAGGAATTCATGATCTGAGCCACAGTCAGCTCCTAGTCTTGTTTTTACTGACCATATAGGGTTTTTCCATTGTATGGACCTAACAGAAGCAGAAGATATTAAGTAGAGGTGGCAAGAATACACAAGAACTATACAAAAAAGACTTCATGACTGAGATAACCACAATGGTGTGATCACTTACTTAGAGCCATATATCCTGGAATGCAAAGTCAAGTGGGCCTTAGGAAGCATCCCTATGAACAAAGCTAGCGGAGGTGATGGAATTTCAGTCGAGCTATTTCAAATTCTAAAAGTGATGCTGTTAAAGTGCTGCATTTAATATGCCAGCAAATTTGGAAAACTCAGCAGTGGCCACAGGACTGGAAAAGGTCAGTTTTCATTTCAATCCCAAAGACAGTCAATGCCAGAGAATGTTCAAACTGTCAAACAATTGCACTCATCTCACACGCTAGCAAAGTAATGTTCAAAAGTCTCCAAGCCAGGCTTCAACAGTACATGAAATGTGAACTTCCAGATGTTCAAGCTGGATTTAGAAAAGGCAGAGGAACCAAAGATAAAATTGCCAACATCCACTGGATCATTGAAAAAGCAAGATACCAGAAAAGCATCTAGTCCTGCTTTGTTGATTACACCAAAGCCTTTGACTGTGTGGATCACAACAAACTGTGGAAAATTCTGAAAGAGATGGGAATACCAGATCACCTGACCTGCCTCCTGAGAAATCTGCATGCAGTTCAACAAGCAACAGTTAGAACCAGACATGGAACAACAGATTGGTTCCAAATTGGGAAAGGAGTATGTCAAGGCTGTATATTGTTACCCTGCTTATTTAAATTACATGCAGAGTACATCATGCGAAATGCCAGGCTGGATGCAGCAGAAGCTGGCATCAAGATTGCTGGGAGAAATATCAATAACCTCAGATATGCAGGTGATGCCACAGTTATGGCAGAAAGTGAAGAAGAATTAAAGAGCCTCTTGATGAAAGTGAAAGTGGAGAGTGAAAAAGTTGGCTTAAAACTCAACATTCAAAAAATGAAGATCATGTCATCTAGTCCCATCTGATGCTAAGTCACGTCAGTCATGTCTGACTCTGTGCGACCCCATAGATGGCAGCCCACCAGGTTCCCCCGTCCCTGGGATTCTCCAGGCAAGAACACTGGAGTGGGTTGCCATTTCCTTCTCCAACGCACGAAAGTGAAAAGTGAAAGTGAAGTCGCTCAGTCATGTCCGACTCTCAGTGATCCCATGGACTGCAGCCTACCAGGCTCCTCTGTCCATGGAAGTTTCCAGGCAAGACTACTGGAGTGGGTCGCCAGTGCCTTCTCCAGTAGTCCCATCACTTCATGGTAAATAGATGGGGAAACAAAATCACTGCAGATGGTGAGAGCAACCATGAAATTAAAAGATGCTTGCTCCTTGGAAGAAAAGCTATGACCAACATAGACAGCATATTAAAAAGTAGAGACATTACTTTGCCAACAAATGTCTGTCCAGTCAAAGTATGGTTTTTCCAGTCATCATGTATGGATGTGAGAGTTGGACTGTAAAGAAAGCTGAGCACTGAAGAATTGATGCTTTTGAACTGTGGTGTTAGAGAAAACTCTTGAGAGTCTGTTGGACTGCAAAGGAGATCAAATCAGTCAATCCCGAAGGAAATCAGTCCTGAATCATCATTGGAAGGACTGATGCTGAAGCTGAAACTCCAGTAATTTGGGCACCTGATGTGAAGAACTAACTCTGGAATAGACTCTCATGCTGGGAAAGATTGAGGGCAGGAGGAGAAGGGGATGACAGAAGATGAGATGGTTGGATGGCATCACTGACTCAATGGATATGAGTTTGAGCAAGCTCTGGGAGTTGGTGATGGACAGGGAAGCCTGGCGTGCTGCAGTACCTGGGGTGGCAAAGAGTTGGACATGACTGAATGACTGAACTGAACTGATCCATACTCCATAGTTTACCATGTCTGATCCCATATGGGAAACAAACATTTCCCCCAATGAAGCTGCAGTATCATCAAAACCAAAGCTCAGTTAAAACAGTTGCATAGCAATTTGAATTTCTTTTAATTGCTAGATTTTCTGACTCAAGTTTGTAAGCAGAATATTCTAGTTTCTTGCAAAGTAATGAGTCACATTTGTTTCACTTGTATGTAAAGAAAGGATAGAATGATAGGCTTTTTAGATAATAAAGGAACACAATTATTTACATTGATTTTGGATCTACCTCGTGCAAAATTGAAATTATACTAATATATGGATTTTAAATAGTTGTTTCTTCTCCAGGTTCCACTTGTGATTCATAAATTTCAATACTACATTTTAGGCAGGGAACCACTGTCATTGACAAAATTATAAATTCTGGTTACTGTCTTGATGATGAAGAGATACTCATGTGAGGTTCAAAATTGATCCATGTAGCAATACATCAAGTTATAAAATTCTGAACTGCAGAATTTTAAGTTATTGCAGGTATACACCATCTGTGCATATTTTTAATGGAAGAAAGAGGAATCCAGGAAGTTAGGTAAAGTATTTATGCGTTTGTTCTCTCCATATTTTTATATAAGCATTGTATATAGAAAGATGAATAAGACATTATTTTTAAGGGGTTTATAATATAGTTTATGGATACATGAGCATGTTGGGAAAAAAAAGACATGCATGCTGTTCCAAGTACTATGTAAGATGTCTGTAAAATTTATAATAATGAGAGCCCCAAGCAGAGAGCTGGATAATTTACCTGGGATCAAAGTTTAAGGGTCATGATAAATTAGTTGAGGAGATGGTTTTAAATGAAACATGATTTTTAAAAAGTGAGTCAGTCTTATCAACACTTTGTTTTTCAATGTTGAAAATAAATGTTAAAGGCCTGTTTGATATACTCTTTCTTAATCCCTCTCCGGCTTCTCCTCGCTACCCTCATACATCAGTAGTTTCTCCAAAACCAACATTTTCTGCCCTTTAAAATGAAACTTATCTTAATTTTAGCATGAATAAAACAAAATAAGAATGATGAGTCAACCACCAGAAGGTCACATCAAGATATTCTAGAAGCAAATTAAAGTGACATTTGTTTAATAAACTCCTTTTATATTCATGTACTGGCTTTCCTCCGTTAGAAGTAAATATTCAGAGCCACTGTGATTTAACTAAAAAAGTATCAGTAACATTTGAGCTCTCCCAATTTACACTTGATTAATGTCTAAAGACATTAGAATTCATTTTTCCGCTCAGTTCCAATAAAGACTGTTTTCCTTAGTTTCTTCCAATGTCTTTTCACAAAATATAAAAGACAGATTACTAATGATTTTCTGTTGTGCTGTATAATTTTGAAAAATGAGATTCAATTTTCCTAGTAATAAGCATGGTTTTAAAATACTTTTTCCCCATAAAAATGAGTCACTCATAATTTTTAGAACTTGGTATAGCAGCCATATAAAAGGCTTATTGTTGCCTCCTGAGAAAACTGTTTTAGTCAGAAGAGATGGGCACATCTCGGTTACACATATCGACTGTGCTTTGTAACTGTACGGACTGTTGCTTCATGTTTATACCTTGGTCCAGTGGTTTCTGGAAGAGGAGACATGTTCCTTCCTCCAGTGTTATGTTTAACTAAGGGGTCTCCATGCCACAGATGAGCTCTCAGTGCTAAGTAATTTAGTTATACTCTTTGAATTCACTTGGCACCCATTTTCCAGACACAACCCTGCCAATAGGATGATTGAACTGGAAGAGACTGTGATGTCAGTTGTTCTGCATATATCAAAGAATTTCCTCTCTGTCCAGTTTTTGGGGCAGAGAAGCTGTTACTAAACTATTGTTTTCCTGTTACAGTGAGTTCTCTAGGACTCCTGGGTGCCTTTCCTTCCATTTGGTCTTGGTCAGGCATCATAGCCTATGTCTTCAGCTACGTTATAACTGTAACCCTCAAAGGCATAAAAGGTCTCAGCCCCAGGAGGCTCTTTCCTTCTAGGTAAATTTGTGAGCACTTAAGGACCACACCAGAGTGCTACATGTTCTAAATATATGCTTGCTTATTCAGTGTACTTGTTGAAGTTTCTCCTTTGTGGCCCAAAATAAGTGTAATTTTCATAATTATGTTATCAGTCAGTATGTGGAAAGAAAATATAGGTCCTCTGTACAGTTTAATGTTGATTTGTTGCTGTTCAGCACCAAGTTGTGTCCAGCTCTTTGCCACCCCATCGACTGCAGCATGCCATGCTTCCATATCCTTCACAATCTCCCCAACTTTGCTCAAACTCATGTTTATTGATGGTTGATGCTATACAACCATAGTCCAAAAACATCAATTCTTTGGCACTCAGGCTTCTTTAGGGTCCAACTCTCACATCCATACATGACTACTGGAAAAACCATAGCTTTGACTAGATGGACCTTTGTCAGCAAAATAATGTCTCTGCCTTTTAATATGCTTTCTAGGTTTGTCATGGCTTTCCTTCAAAGGAGAAAGTATCATTTAATTTCATGGCTGCAGTCACCATGCACAGTGATTGTGGAGCCCAAGAAGATAAAATCTGTAACTGTTTCCACTTTTCCCCATCTGTTTTCCATGAAGTTATGGGACTGGATGCCGTGATCTTAGCTTTTTGAATATTGAGTTTTAAACCAACTTTTTCACTCTCCTGTTTTACTCTCATCAAGAAGCTGTTTAGTTCCTCTTTGCTTTCTGCCATTAGAGTGCTATCGCCTGCATATCTGAGGTTGTTGATATTTTTCCTAGGAATCTTGATTCCAATTTGTGATTCACCCAGCCTGGCATTTCACATGATGTACTCTGCATAGATGCTAAATAAGCAGGGTGACAATAATTAACTCATTGATGAACAACCTTGAATTCCTTTCTCAATTTTGAGCCAGTCCATTTTTCCCTGTCTGGTTCTAACTGTTGCTTCCTGATACAGGTTTCTTATAAGACAGGTAAGGTGATCTGGTATTCCCATTTCTTTAAGAATTTTCCACAGTTTGTTGTGATCTGCACATTCAACAGCTCTAATGTAGTCAATGAAGCAGAAGTAGATGTTTTTCTGGAATTCCCTTAATTTTTCTATGATCCAACATATGTTGGCAATTTGATCTCTGGTTCCTCTGCCTTTTCTAAATATAGCTTGTACATCTGGAAGTTCTCATTTCACATACTGTTGAAGCCTATTTTAAAGGATTTTGAGCATTACTTTGCTAGCTTGTGAAATGAGAATGAACATTATGTTGGTTTGGACATTTTTAGACACTACCTTTCTTTGGACTTGGAATGAAAACTGACCTTTTCCAGTCCTGTGACCTTTGCTATTTTCCAAATTTGCTGGCATATTGAGTGCAGCACTTTAACAGCATCATCTTTTAGGAATTGAACTAGCTCAGCTGGAATTCATCACCTGCACTAGCTTTGTAGTAATGCTTCCCAAGGCCCACTTAACTTTACACTCCAAAATGTCTGGCTCTAGGTGAGTGACCATATCATCATGGTTGTCTGTGTCATTAAGACCTTTTTTTTTTTTCAGTTTGCATTTTCTTTTTTTTTTAATTTTATTTTATTTTTAAACTTTACAAATTGTATTAGTTTTGCCAAATATCAAAATGAATCCGCCACAGGTATACATGTGTTCCCCATCCTGAGCCCTCCTCCCACCTCCCTCCCATACCATCCCTCTGGAAGACCTTTTTTTTTTTAATAGTTATTCTGTGTATTCTTGCCACTTCTTAATCCTTTCTGCTTCTGTTAGGTCTTTACTGTTTCTGTCTTTTATCATCTCTATCATTGGATGAAATGTCCCTTGATATGTCTGATTTTCTTAAAGAGATCTTTAGTCTTTCCTATTATGTTGTTTTTGCTTTGTTCACTTAAGAAGCCTTTCTTATCTCTTCTTGCTATTCTTGGAGCTCTGTATTCAGTTGGATATATGTTTCCTTTTCCTTTCTTCTTTGCCTTTCACTTCATTTCTCAGCTATTTGTAAAGCCTCATCAGACAATGACTTTGCCTTCCTGCATTTCTTTTTTTTTTTTGGTACTTTTTTTAAAAATTTATTTTATTTTTAAACTTTAAAATATTGTATTGGTTTTGCCAAATATTGAAATGAATCCGCCACAGGTATACATGTGTTCCCCATCCTGAACCCTCCTCCCTCCTCCCTCCCCATACCATCCCTCTGGGTCGTCCCAGTGCACCAGCCCCTAGTATCCAGTATAGTGCATCGAACTGGACTGGCGACTCATTTCATATATGATATTATATGTATTTCAATGCCATTCTCCCAAATCATCCCACCCTCTCCCTCTCCCACAGAGTCCAAAAGACTGCTCTTTTTCCTGGCGATGGTTTTCCTCACTGCCTCCTGCACAGTGTTATGAACCTCCATCCATAGTTCTTCAGGCATTCTGTCTACCAGATCTAATCCCTTGAATCTATTTGTCACCTGAACTGTATAATCATGAGGGATTTGATTTAGTCCATAACTGAATGGCCTAGTGGTTTTCCCTACTTTGTTCAATTTAAGTCTGAATTTTGCAAGACTAATTTTGCATTTTGAATTTTGAATCTAAGCCACAGTCAGCTCCTGGTCTTGTTTTTGCTGATTATATAGAGCTTCTCCATCTTTAGCTGCAAAGATTATTATGTCTGATTTTGGTATTGACCATCTGCTGATGTCCATGTGTACCATAGTCTCCTGTGTTGTTGGAAGAAGGTGTTTGCTATGACCAGTGTGTACTCTGGGCAAAACTTTGTTAGCCTTTGACCTGCTTCATTTTGTACTTCAAGGCTAAGATTGCTTTTTACTCCAGGTATCTCTTGACTTCCTACTTTTGCATTCCAGTCCTCTATGATGAAAATGACATCTTTCTGGGTGTTAATTCTAGAATGTCTTGTAGATCTTCATAGAACCATTCAATTTCAGTTTCTTCAGCATTAGTAGTTGGGGCATAGACTTGTATTACTGTGATGTTGAATGGTTTTCCTTGGGAATAGAGATCATTCTGTTGTTTTTGAGAATGCACCAAAGTACTGCATTTTGGATTCTTATTGACTATGAGGGCTACTCCATTTCTACAATATTAACTAGTGATGCCTTTATTCAGGGATTATTTCTATCTGATTTTTCTACTTAATCTGTTAGAGAGTTAAGTTTATACTGTCCTGTTTACTTCTTCTCGTTTCTAGATTTCTTTCGTTTTATGCATGTCAACACTGCCTTACTTG
Organism: Bison bison bison; assembly: GCF_000754665.1. NCBI lineage: Eukaryota > Metazoa > Chordata > Mammalia > Artiodactyla > Bovidae > Bison > Bison bison. The sequence continues at coordinate 6,514,873 of NW_011494772.1, read as the reverse complement.
GAACATAAAGGTTATTGTTTTATGTTTATTATGGATTTTATCTTTCAATATTATTAATTTTTTTGAAACTGTTGTTTCAGTCTTTGCTTCCTTTTGTGTATTTTCCAGATTATGTATATCTTTGTCCATCATCTTATTTTTTTGCTTTGGCATACTTATTGTTCACAGGATATAGTTTTTGTTTGTCTTTATGTGTTTTTATAACCTATATTCTTGGTCTGTTTTTCCATGAGTAATTTACCCCCATTTTTGTTACGATAGGTAGTTTTGTCAAACTTCTGGCATATGAGTTCATTTTTTATTTTTAATGCTTTTTTTTTCTGTTTTGATTCCATTGAAGCCATATCATTCCATTGCTATGCCATATTATTTGCCATTTCCCAGTAATTTGAAAAGATATAAGTTAAAAAATCTTAGATTGTTTCCACTTGTAAATTATATATTTAAACATATGTTTCAAGTTTCAGCAGAAGAATAATACAACATTTTATAAAAGTAAGAATACTTATTCATCTATTTTTTGCCTCTTCTTTAGTGGTAAATATATATTGAACTCTTGATCATAGATTTTTGACTGTATTAAAGTACATCCTGTTTTATTCCTCCTAAGTGTAGTCCTTTTACAAAAAGACAATTCTATTTATTAATACAGTGTTAATGTCAATACTTTTACCTTAACACCTTTGTTTGTGAATTACTTATTTTGGTCTAGTTCTTATCTTTAAGCTTTTAGAGGAGAAGGTCGTGTGAAAAAATTTTTATTTTTATTAAGGAATGTTTTCCCATCATCTGAAAATATATAAATGGCAACCATCCTGAGCATAGAATTTTTTGTTCTCACAGTAAAACTGTGTAGACATCTTTTCGTTTGCCTTCTGGCATTGAGGAATTTGAAACAAAACCCAGGAAACAGCTTCTATGAAAAATTTTAGTAAATTTATTAAATGTCAAGATTAAATAAAGAATCTTTTAAAAGTATCTAGAGAGAATGAGGACTATTGAGCAATATTTCCAGCATTCAGCTTTGCCTCTTAGGTTTGTCCAAGTTGATTGTGTTTTCTCACAATTTGGGAAGTTTAAATAAGGTTTTCTTTTTTCTTCATTTGGTAACTATTTTGGTTCTTTTTGGTATGACTCAGGGAAAGATGCTCTATAAGAAATACCACCATTATTAAGAGTTGTATTTTCTCCCTTTAGTAGTTGATGGGTTGCTGCTGCTAAGTCGTTTCAGTCGTGTCCAACTCTGTGCGACCCCGTAGACGGCAGCCCACCAGGCTCCTCCGTCCATGGGATTTTCCAGGCAAGAGTACTGGAGTGGGGTGCCATTGTCTTCTCCAGTTGATGGGTAGCTACAAACAATAAAATATTTTGAAGGAGCAGTAACAATTTGACTAAGTTTATGGCAAATAAAAATATGTCTGTAACTGTACTTTTAGAAAACTAGAACTTCAAGGGACTTTACACAACTTGTCTGAGTTTGTGGAAATTTTAGGTGGGCAAATAGTCCAGAGATTTAGGTATGCATTACGCTTATTATCTGAATATTTAATGTCCATTCTGGAAATAAAGTCTTCCTGCCATCACCCAGAATTTTATTCACCACTGTGTTTCCTTCAGATGCTGTATATTTGAGGTAATACAGCTGGTAGGCAAAAGGAAGTACCTATTCTGTTTATTTATGGCTCAAATATGTGAAATATAGTATGATTATACCAGATTCTGATATTTTGTATTTGATGCCCTTTATAAATGAAGGATTCATTTTCCCCCTTGCCTGGAGTGTTGTAGATAAAGAACCTTTTAGAATTTCCTTGGCTGCTAATAGCCACTACTCACCCATGATCCTGTCCCTTCTTAGGGCAGCCTTCACCTACAACTGATTTATGTACGGGGTATAAAGGCCCATGCTTCTAAACCCAAGTCAGGCACCTTTGAAGATTCATGTCAGCGCTAGAACTCCCTGCAAGTTTGAATGAGGGCTGAGTTGAGATTGCATCACTCTTCATTTCTCTGTCTCTCTAGTATTGCTTGCTGCTTTTCCCTTCTACAGGTTTTTATCTTTACAATTTTTTTAAATTATTTTTTATTGGAGTATAGTAGCTTTACAATGTTGTTAGTTTCTACTGTACAGCAAAATGAGTCAGCCTTACATAAACACATATTGCCTCCCTTTTGTACCCCTGTCCCATTCAGGTCACCGCAGTGCATTAAGCAGAGTTCCTGTGCTCGACAGTATGTTCTCATTAGCTATTGATTTTATCCAGAGTGTCAATTTTATCCAGAGTGTGTGTGTGTCCATCCCAATTCCTCCCACCCCGCTTTCTCCTTGGTATCCATCTATTTGTTCTCTATATCCATATTCCTGTTTCTGCTTTGCACATAAGATTATCTATGCTATTTTTCTAGATTCCATATATATGCATTAATATATGATATTTGTTTTTCTCTTTCTGACTCACTTCATTCTCTTTGATACTCTCTCAGTCCATCCATGTCTCTGCAAATGTCCCAAATTTTGTTTCTTTTTATGACTGAGTAATATTCCATTGTGTATATGTACCACATCTTCTTTATCTGTTCCTCTGTTGATGGACATTTAGGTTATAGGTTTTAATCTTAAGGACTTCTTAATAATCTTCCAGACCTTAGTCTTCATTTCAGTTTCCTGTATAAACCAAAGCTGAAATAATACTGAAAAAAATATTTTTGATACTAATACAGTTGGGTATATTTTTCTCACATAGCCTGAATCTTATTTTTAGCTTCAGCATATGAGTACAAAAGAATAGGTCTACAGTTCCCCATGGTTTACTTGATTTTATCTTTGTGAAGCTCATTACCTAGTCAATAAACATTTGTGTACAGATCCTGTGCCAAGTGCTGTTGATTAAGTGTTGATGACAAAGGAGTAGAGCCCTGACATATGGAAATATTTAAAAGACTCTCTTAAATGAGATCAGCATTCACATAAATACATAAGACATTTACATATCAAAATACTACTATGAAGGGACATGTAATAGAGATGAAAAAGGAGAGTGAAAATGCAGCAAGATAAAGTAGGATCCAGAAAGGCCATTTAGAGAAAATGACATGTAAGTTGCAGACTGAAAGACAGAAAGATGACAAGGGAATTCTAGGAAATGGGAAAATCACCTGCCACAGCTCTGAGACAGGAGAATACCTGTGTATTGGTAACTGAAGCTCAGTATGGCTGGAGCATAATAAACAAGGGAAGGATGCATGCCATGAGGTTGTAGCCAGGATTAGGGGCTCTGTTGTGGACTGTGATTTTTTTTCCCACAAGCATTAGGAAGCTTCTGAAAGATTTAACCAGGGCAGTGATATGATGTAGTTACTTAAAAAAAAAATGATTTCTCTCTTTGTCATATAGATAGTAGATGAGGGAGGGGAGTGGAAATAAGCAGATGTGTTAGGGACCCACTGTCAAGTTGAACCAAGGGGTTGACAGTGGTTTGGACTAGTGGTTAATGTAGAGTTAAAGCTGAGTCCATTCATGAGAGACAGGTTACAGGTTTCATTCCCTAGTTACAGGTTTGACATGGTAGGACTACAAATTGTATACAGGTAGGAAGGTGGTAAAGAAAGGATGAAAAGTGAGTATTCTTTGTGTTTGGGGCTGAGAAACTAGGTACAGGGGAGGACCATTCATAAGATGACTCCATGACAGCAGGACTGTCTGGAAAAGTTAGAGTCTATGCTCATGGGAAGGGCACAGGAACTGCAGAAACAGGGCCACTTATATGGAGCAAGGTGGAGAAGAACAGTGCAATTGCAATTTTGTTAGATAGTTTTACAGAGTTGAATAGAACATAAAGTAGTACCCAGTCCAACTGTTGGATTAAAGAGATGAGCAGACTGAAGCTCGGAAACTATAAACTTGTGAACCTGTCTAAATCATCTAGAAAGCCAAAGGGATGTTTTCCTTACCAGGTAATACATTATTTATTTAAATAGTTTCAGTTATTTTAGATGTTTTATTTACTTTCTTGATCATACAGTTGTAGATATTTGCTTCCATTTTTAACTTTGCTTACTTTCCATAACTTCATGTAAAACCCAATTCAAAAATTATAAATTTAGCTACTGAATTTTTACGAAGGCTATGTATTCCAAATACTGAATATACAGAAAAAAATTTTGATGCTGAAAATAATATTAATTGGAAGTTCAAAAGTTTACACTATTTACAAATAGATGTCATTTGAAATAAAGTCCATTTAATTAAGTATGCTGAATTTTAAGCTGGCTTAAACCTCAACATTCAAAATACTAAGATCATGGCATCCAGTCCCATCACTTCATGGCAAATACATATGGAAACAATGGAAACAGTGACAGACTTTATTTTCTTGGACTCCAAAATCACTGTAGATGGTGACTTCAGCTTAAAATTAAAAGATGCTTGCTCCTTGGAATAAAAGCTATGATGGACCTAGACAGCATATTAAAAAACAGAGACATTACTTTGCTGACAAACACTCATATAGTCAAAGCTATGGTGTTTCCAGTAGTCATGTATGAGTTGTACCATAGAGCGAGAGCTGGACCGTAAAGAAAGCTGAGCGTTGAAGAATTTATGCTTTTGAACTGTGGTATTGGAGAGTCCCTTGGACTGCAAGGAAATCAAACCAGTCAATCATAAAGGAAATAAGTCCTGAATATTCATTGGAAGGACTGATGTTGAAGCTCCAATCCTTTGGCCACCTGATGTAAAAAAACTGACTCATTAGAAAAGACCCTGTTGCTGGGCAAGATTGAAGGCAGGAGGAGAAGAGGATGACAGAGGATGAAATTGTTGGATGGCATCACTGACTCAACGGACATGAGTTTGAGCAAGCTCCGGGAGTTGGTGATGGACAGGGAAGCCTGGCGTGCTGGAGTCAATAGGGTTGCAAAGAGTCAGACATGACTGAGCCGCTGAACTGAACTGAATTATATATGCAACCAGAGTGCCAGTAATTGTATGAGAAAGTGAAAGTGTTGGTCACTCAGTTATGCCTGACTCGTTGTGACCCCATGGGCTGTAGCTCACCAGACTTCTCTGTCCATGGAATTCTCCAGGCAAGAATACTGGAGTGGGTTGCCATTCCCTTCTCCAGGGAGGCTTCCCAATCCAGGGATCAAACTCCAGTCTCCTGCATTGCAGGCAGATTCTTTACTGTCTGAGCCACCAGGGAAGCCCCTACATATGATAAATATATTTTTCATGCAAAAAGAAACTGGAAATGTTAGAGTATTATGTGAAAAAATCTTTGCCTGCAAGAAAAAACTGCCATCTTCTTATGAAGGATTGCTTTAGCCCCTTTGACAGGGGTAGTGAAAAAGAAGTTAAAAACACATCAACATGATTAGCAAATGTGAGCTTAGAAATATCTCACACTTGAAAACAGAATTCTATTATCACCTTTGTAAGGCTGATCCTCTTCCTCCATATTTATGTAACTTTGTCATCTAGAGAAAGATTATGGGAATTTTGAAAATAGCTGATAGTTAAGAAACACAACCATAGCACTTTACTGAATACATAATACAACATTTCCATCTCCTCTAAAAGCCTTTTTAAAATATACCATTATCAGTGTAGCTTGGTAAGGACATTGCCCATGATCAAGCTCTCCTATTTAATCAGGGTAAGAATCCTTTTATCATCATCTGAGGATGATGCTGTGCTGTTTTTCCACCTGGTTATCTCTACTTTTCGTTCCTCTTTATGTATTTACATTTTATGTATTCAGACATTCTTTTTTCAAAAGTAAAAAGTACTGCTATACAAATGAGACTAGGTTGTTTATGTCACATGGAAGTTTAAATATAATTTGACCTTATATGGTGTTTGTTAGTTTCTGAGGTTCCTGAATCACTGCTTTAATTTTTCCAAGTGTAACTCATAAAGTTCATCCAGGTGCTGCTCATTATTTCGTGTACTACTCCTAAAGGTATTCATAAGCTGGAGGTATAAAGGGATTCATAGAGAAAATTAGGCTTCTGAATTAGAGATTGTAGCCCCACTATGGACTAGAAATATATTGAGATTATTGAGACGATTTTTAAAAAATAATACACGTTGTAGAAAGAAAACAAAAAAATCCTCTGCACTCTAGCTAGCTATGTGACCTCAGGCGATTTCTTAGTGTGCCCTGACCTCATCTCCTTCATCTCTAATAAGAAAGTTTTTACAAGTCCCAGCTGTTAGGTCTTTTAATGCCTTTGACTTTTAAGATTCCAAAAGGTCTCTTCTGGGTGGTAAATGACAGTATCTTTATTTGCATATTGAATTTTACAGTAAAACATTAACGAGCTACATGGACTTATGCCGCTTTAATATTCTGTGTTTTTCTCAGTCTCTTTTAGGGATTTTATGCAGTTTCCTCAGACATTGACTGATAGAATGGGTGAGGAGATCAAATGGTATGAGCCAGCAATAAAAGAAAAGCAAGGGGGCTTTGGGAAAAATACAGAGTGGCTGGGGTATACTTCTCTCCAACAAAGAGACCAGGGTCACAACTCTAACTCTTTAGAAGTCCTTCTGCCCTTTCAAATGTCTGACTACACAGAAGTCCCACTCATTGCTGGGTTTAAAGTCAGTGCTTTTTGTGTGCACCTGCCTGTAGGAAATGAGGAATATTGGGGGAGGTACAGTCTCTAAGAAACAAGTGAGAATATCTGGTAGATTTTCCTAGACTGTAAATCTTTACATTTCTGCAAGCCTAATGAAGTGACTTATCGTCCTGTAGTGCACCGTAAATCGTACAGACACTTCTTTGTGATCACATTGCAGGATAGAACTAAACTCTAAACACCAAATAGGATTCCCATGATTCTTATAGATGTCATTCATATGGCATATTCATGCTCATTTTTTTCTTATATAGCAATTCTCATTCTTAGCTTTTTGGTTGTTTATGGATTTTTTTTTTTTTTTTTGGTCACTTTAATCATCTTACTCCATATAAGAAATGTAAGTTGGAAATTCTACTTGGAAAAACTATCTTGCTTTTAAACTGGACACTATGAGAAAAAGTACTGAAAAAAAAAAAAAAATCCTACACTGATTCCTTTTAGTACCTGAATATTTTTAGAGCTACTTCATTACAATTTCTCAGGGATGGTATTTGGTATTTCCCTTATTAATCTATTATAAACGGTGTTTGAAAAATTATTGGAAAGGCTTAAAAAGTCAGTCATGTATAAATAAAATTAATGAATAGAAGGGAAACCACAGTCAGGAAATGGAAGGAGGAAGCAAATGTATTAACTATGAGGTAAACAGAGCTTTGGTTTTGGAGTGACATAGCTTGAGTTTTCAAAACCTTGCATGATTTGCTAGCTCTGTGACCTTGGGGAAGTTACTTAAAATTTGTGAATATCAGTCTAGTGAGTGTTATTAATGGCAGCTTCTTAGAATTATAGCAAGTATTACATAAAAAACTGCATTTAGTGTCTGGAAGAAGATTGTTAAGATTTATAAGATTACTAAACGTTACTTATGCTGTTAATATTATCATTATTATTTTCATAATTATGGTATATTATTTCCTTGACAATGCTATTTGAAAATGAAGGGAATTGTAAAACGGTGCTTCTGAAGTTTAAATGTGTATATGAATCATTTGGGTCTCGTCAAAAATGCAAATCTTAGTTCAGTAGGTATTGTTTCTGAGAAGCTCCAGGGGTTGCTGAAATTTTTGGTCCACAGACAGACCACACTTTGTGCAGTAACAAATCTCCATATATAGAAGGTCACAATCATGTCAATTTCTCACATAAAACAAAATTATGGATACAAACAGGGAATTCCTTGGTAGCTTAGTTGGTAAAGAATCTGCCTGCAGTGCAGGAGACCTGGGTTCAATCCCTGGGTCAGGAAGATCCCCTGGAGAATGAAATGGCAACCCACTTCAGTATTCTTGCCTGGAGAATCCCCATGGACAGAGTAGCCTGGTGGGCTACGGTCCATGGCGTCACACGAGTCAGACACGACTTAGCAACTAAACCACCATGGATATAAATACCAATCCATATATCTTCACCATTTAGCATTTATCTCTCACCTTAACGGTATGTGAAAATGTTAGTTGCTCAGTAATGTCTGACTCTTTGTGACCCCATGGACTGTAGCCCGCCAGGCTACACTGTCCAGAGAATTCTCCAGGCAAGAATACTGGAGTGAGTTGCCTTCCCTTTTCCAGGGTATCTTCTCGACCCAGGGACTGAAGCCAGGTCTCCCACATTTCAGGCAGATTCTTTTCTGTCTGAGCCATCAGTGAAGCCCAGTTAATGGTATAATTCAGACTAAAAAATCAACAAAGAAAAAATTCAAATAATCTCTTTATTCATTCAGTAAACATTAGATTACTACCTCTGGGTTACTTGCTGTAGGTGATAGAAAGAGGGCTTTGACACAGCTCCTTAAGAACCCCATTACAAGCTTATTTTTATAGGAATATAGAAGATTTTACATAAATAACCATAATTCTAGACAGATATTGAAAAGCACAATAAAACACCGAAGCAAACTGCTAGAAAAGGTCAGTGTAGGGGGGAATGATCCTAAAACAATATCTGCCTGTAATATTAATTTGACTGTCTTTTCCAGGCAGCCCTCAGCCATTGTCAAACTGAATCTTGCCTTTAAGTTTTGTGTTTTACTATTTCTGGAAGTTCTCAGTTTTTTCATATAATAGCAAATACTTGATGTATACTATGTATCAAACTATTCTGTGTGGGTTTTTTGTAGAGATGAATTAATCCTCACATAATATATAACGGAATCATATATTGTCTTCCTCATTTCACAGATGAGGAAAGGGAGAATCAGAGTCATTAAATTAGCTCAAGTTTCTAAAATTCAGCCCTCACCAGACTTGTTTGCTGCTGAAGCTAAGTCGCTTCAGTCATGTCCGACTCTGTGCGACCCCATAGATGGCAGCCCACCAGGCTCCCCCGTCCCTGGGATTCTCCAGGCAAGAACACTGGAGTGGGTTGCCATTTCCTTCTCCAATGCATGAAAGTGAAAAATGAAAGTGAAGTCGCTCAGTTGTGTTCAACTCTTCGTGACCCCATGGACTGCAGCCTTCCAGGCTCCTCCATCCATGGGATTTTCCAGGCAAGAGTACTGGAGTGGGGTGCCATCCAGATTTGTTTACCCCTTCTCAAATGGTAATACTCCTGGCCTCTTCTCTGAGAAGTTCCCTCCTGCTTTGCTCTCCCCTATTCATCCTCCCCACAAAAGCTTACCTCTTATTTCTTCAAGTAACTTTTTTAACAGATGATTCCACATTAACTTGTGATAGCAGACCTCAAACATATTTGTCATATAAAATAAATGGATAAGTATATAAATGCATGCTAAGTTTTAGCAAATTATTTAATAGCCTAAAGATGTATCTATTCTTCTGCCAAATAAATTTGATTTTAGTATATTCAAAGGCATGACTCCAGTGATAAAAATTTTACCCTATAAGTGAAGCAGATGTTTAACTATGGTACGTTCTAATAGCTCACTTTCATAGTACTGAAGTATATTCCTCTTTCTTCTATCAAAAATGCATGTTATTTTCTGAGATGCAAATGCATGTCACTTCTATTGAAAATAAAGAGATATGGAAAACTAAGAATCATATCTAGTAGAGACCCTTGATTTGCTTATCCTTATTTTTGCTATCCTTATTTTTATGTTGTGCTTTAAGCCTATAGACAATGTATAGACTTATGAATTATGAGCTTTTAAAAATTCATTCAGAACAGATAGTCTTTACATCTTTCAGAACATTTTTTATTTTTGTGAAACATTTTTTTCTCCCAACTACTCACTAGTTTACACTCCTTTCCTTAACTCCACTTTATGAACACCTATACACAAATGAAAAGATATTTTCAAAATTAAAGCCATTTTAGGAGACAATTTTGGTCATAAATAATGAAGTGTGAGATTAAATAACAGGTTTGAGATTCCTCAGCCATACTAGGTCCTGGCTGCCAATCCCTTCTTTAAAATTTCAATAAGATCAAAAAGCAAAATGGGTAAGGGAGGCAAAATTTACAAACTTTCAGTTATAAGATAAATAAGCCATAAAGATATAATGCACAGCATGGTGACTATGGTTTATAATTATTGTTGTTTATTCACTTGTGTTCATTTCCATGGACTGTAGACTGCCAGGCTGCTTTGAGCATGGGATTTCCTGGGCAAGATTACTGGGGTGGGTTGCCATTTCCTTCTCCAGGGGATCTTCCCAACCCAGGGATCGAACCTGTGTCTCCTGCATTGGCAGGTGTGTCCTTTACCACTGAGCCACCAGGGAAGCCCCATAGTTTGTAATAGTGTATTGTATAGTTGAAAAGTTGCTAAGAGTAAATGTTAAAAGTTCTTCACTGCAAGAAAAAATGTGTATGGTGGTGGAAGTGAACTAGATTTTTGTGATCATTTACATATATATAAATATATATATTCAATAAGTATAAATATTGAATTATTGTATACCTGAAACTATTATGTACCCCAATAAAACAAAACAAAACACTACCACCAACAAAATATTCTGGCCTTAGATGATGTGATAATCCCTTGGATATTCTTCCAAACATCTTTCCCCTAGTTCCCTCTGATATCCCTTTTCTGATTTAGAAGTAAAGGCTCACAAGCTCTTATCCAGTCCAAAGTGCATGAATGTGTTACTACGTGATGGTTACCAATAAAAGCAGAAAAGGAATTTTATCATCGTAAGCAGAGAGGCATCAGAGAAATGAGCTAAAACGTGGGAATATGGCTCATAGACATTTGTTCAGTGTCAAAATATTTTCACTAGAAAATCCATTAGATTCAGCTTGAAGTTAAACCATTTTAGAGGAAAACAAAATGAAGCATGTGAAAAAGGTATGTGAAAAAAAAATTGTACTCTATGCTAAGATTAATACCACCCGCAGCGTTGAAAGGTTTGTGGTCTTTTCCTTTGAGCAAGCTAAAAGGTCAGGAAACACAAAGATGCGTGTGTGCTATCATATGCACACTTACTAATTTTTCTCATTATTTCCATAAAGAGATGTACTCTTTCAACAGAGAGTCCCTCTTGGGAGTTGATTTTAGTGTTGTGAGGCAGGCAGCTCTCTTACTTTCATGTATGGCCTTGGCCAACAAGTTCAGATAAACTTTTCATTTATTCAGCAAGAATGTTTAAATTTATTATTATTTGTTCATTACTTTTCGTTACTATACTGTAAATTCCATGAGATCAAAGACCATATCAAGTTTGAACTCCCCACACCTTACACAGGGTTTAGGCAACATTAGCATACATATGTATTTTTTTAATAAATTAAAGAATGATTAAGTTTAAATGCTTTGCTTTCAGCTCTGGTCTAGGATTTTAGATTGATACTATGTGGAAAACAAAATTTGTGGACAGAATCCCTCTCCTTCAGAAGTTTTTGTCTACTTGAACATTAAATATATGAACATTAGATTTTGAGGAAGAATAACTAGGCTTTTGTGTGTATATGAATATTTAACCTAAATCTTATGTCTATTAAACCATTTTATTAAAAGTTCTATTATTTATACAATGCTGGTTAATAGTTTATATGTAAAATAAACTATAAAAAGTTGAGAATAAGCATTGCAAAGAAGAAATAGAGTGTTGTTAACATTCAAAGGAGGGAAATATTTATATTGGATAAACAAATCAGAAAGATTTATGGGTACATGTGCACTGAGTATTGAAGGATAGTTATGACATTATTATGCCAAAATAAATAGGAGAAAAATGTAAGTGTACATATTATCTTTTTGTTTTAATTCAGTTTAGTTTAGTTCAGTCACTCAGTTGTGTCCGACTGTTTGTGACCCCATGGACTGCAGCACACCAGACCTCCCTGTCCATCACCAACTCCCGGAGTTTACTCAAACTTATCTCCATTGAGTTGGTGATGCCATCCAACCATCTCATCCTCTGGCATCCCCTTCTCCTCCTGCCTTCAATTTTTCATAGCATCAGGGTATTTTCCAATGAGTCAGCTCTTTGCATCAGGTGGCCAAAGTATTGGAGTATCAGCTTCTACATCAGTCCTTCCAATGAATATTCAGGACTGACTTCCTTTCGGATAGACTAGTTGGATCTCCTTTCAGTCTGAGGGACTCTCAAGAGTCCTTTCCAATACCACAGTTCAAAAGCATCAATTCTTTGGCACTCAGCTTTCTTTATAGTCCAACTCTCACATCCATACATGACTACAGGAAAAACCATAGCTTTGACTAGACGAACCTTTGTTGGCAAAGTAATGTCTCTGCTTTTTAATATACTGTCTAGGTTGGTCATAACTTTCCTTCTAAGGAGTAAGCATCTTTTAATTTCATGGCTGTAGTCACAATCTGCAGTGATTTTGGAGCCCCTCAAAATAAAGTCAGCCACTGTTTCCACTGTTTCCCCATGTATTTGCCATGAAGTGATGGGACTGTATGCCATGGTCTTAGTTTTCTGAACGCTGAGCTTTAAGCCAACTTTTTCACTCTACTCTTTCACTTTCATCAAGAGGCTTTTTAGTTCTTCTTCACTTTCTGCCATAAGGGTGATGTCATCTGCATATCTGAAGTTATCAATATTTCTCCTGGCAATCTTGGTTCCAGCTTGTGCTTTCTCCAGCCCAGTGTTTCTCATGATGTACTCTGCATATAAGTTAAATAAGCAGGGTGGTGATATACAGCCTTGAAATACTCATTTTCCTATTTGGAACCAGTCTGTTGTTCCATGTCCAGTTCTAACTATTGCTTCCTTACCTGCATACAGGTTTCTCAAGAGGCAGGTCAGGTGGTCTGGTATTCCCATCTCTTTCAGAATTTTCCACAGTTTATTATGATCCACACAATCAAAGGCTTTGGCATAGTTAATAAAGCACAAATAGATATTTTTCTGGAACTCTCTTGCTTTTTTGATAATCCAGTGGATGTTGGCAATTTGATCTCTGTTTTAATTAGAAGTAATATTAATATGAATAAAATAGAATACAGATAGTCATACCTTGATCAGTCTTTTGTGATTATAAGCATAATTTATTCTTAATTAGTTGATTACTGATTGGCATTGATGTACGTGCTTTAAAATTTTTCACCTCCTGTGAACCAATTACATCTCCCTTTATTTCTGAATTGTCTTGAAAATAAAGAGAAATAAAGACCACCCTGAATAATTTCTACAGTGGAACACAGAATGAATAATTAGGTTGGATTTAGTTACAGAAAATCTGATTCTCCTTAATTTACTTAATATTTTTTCCACCGATAATATATATTATTATATATTTGATGTGTGTGTATGTGTGTATGCTCAGACGTATCCAACTCTTTGTGACCCCATGGACTCTAGCCCACCAGGCTTCTCTGTCCATGTAATTTTCCAGGCAATAATACTGGAGCAAATTGCCATTTCTTTCTCCAGATTGTCTTCCTGACCCAGGGTTTGAACCTGAATCTCTTGCATCTCCTGATTGGCAGGTGGATTCTTTGTCACTGCACCACCTGAAGATCAAAGTAAATTTAGTTTTCAATGCTATTTAATAGTCTGGAAGCTTGAATAGATAGTGAATTTTTCATATAAGATTAGTTGAATGATTTCTGCTTTTTAAAAATTTAATATTAGTGAATAATTGCATACTTTTAATCGGAAACAAGTGTGTTATTGGTTTGTGTGTGTGTGCTCAATTGCTTAGTTGGGTCTGACTCCATGGACTGTTTTACTAGGCTTTTTATTGTAAAAAGGTGATACCCATTTTAGGCTTCTTGGAAGAGCAAATAATCTGACCTTTTTCTTCCGAATGTGAAGTTCAACTCACAGGTGACTGAAAATTGATTCTAGTGATATTGAATAGCATTTCCCTTTCCTAATTCCGACTGTGTCCTTTTATAAGTAATCATCATGATTTGCATGCATCTAAACTGTTGTTGCTTGGAGTACTTGACTACTCCCAAATCTCACCATGATTCTGGAAATCATCAGATGCCTGGTGTGTATTTGTTGATATTAATAGTTCTATTATCTTTATTGGTTCAATCACACAATGTCATCTAAGATGCTGCAAGACCTTGTACACAGAGTGTGGATTGTGGGAAATAAAATTTCAGTTTTTATTTTAGACTCAGAAACTGAGAATCTCTGTGACTTTATTCTTTCTTTTTTGGCCATGCCTCACAACTTGTGGATTAAACTGGGGCCTGGGCCCTAACCACTGGACCACCAGGGAATTCTCTGTGTCTCTGTGACCTTCCTTAAGCAGATAAATTACTCAATCTCTTAATTCTTAAAATACAAAACAGAGTTGTGTATAGTGCTTCACAGAATTGTGGCAAAGATTAACTTGTATGGAAATGAGGTTATTAAATAAAGAACCCAATATTTAATAATTGTTAGTTGCCTCTGTAGGATTGCTGGTTTGGGTTAGAAACCCCCGATCACAGCCCACCTGTGTGAAAATAACCACTCTTTGGACTTTTTAGTCCCAGAATCTAGGCATGCTTACCATCTCTGAACAGAGAATAATATTAATGCACATATGTCCTCAAACCACTCATTTGCTTTTTGGCACATGTGAATTACTGGATATGTTTAGGAAGAATTCTGAGGCTATTGATCATTTAAACCGACAAGTGAAGGTTAGATGCCAGAGGGTACAGCTGGTCTCCTCCTCGAGCCCATTTCTCTGGTGGCCACAGAAGACATCTCTGTGGCTCCTAGGACCCCAGGGTCAGGCAGGAGGGACTTAACCGCACACCATCTGCCAGGGAGGAGAGGGGAACCTCCTGTTTAGCACCACGGACAGCTCGGGTGTCTGGAGGAGGGAGGCGGCGGGACTCTGCTCTGCGCCACCGCCAGGAAGACGGAGTGCAGTAGCGGCAGACGGGGGAGGAGAGCAGAGAGGAGAGGAGGGACGGCTGCTCCAGAGTGGGGAGTGGAAGAAAACCGGGAGCAGCCTGAGCAGCAGGTCCGGGGGTAGACGCTCAGCTCCACTGCCTTCCTCACTCAGGCAGACGCTGCTGAGCTCCCCCGGGTTGTTTCCCAGTCCCGCTGGGCGGAGGCTGCCGTCTAGACCTGACTCCAGGTGAGTTAAGCAGGCAGATCTACTGAAAGGTCTGAAATAGAGGTTTCGAATTGTCGAGGCTTAGCCGCTTCTCAAGCGCTGGGGGCTTTGCAGTATTTCACAAAGTCACAAACAGACTGGTCTTAGCGTTGGCCGCACAGGCTGAGGATGGGCAATGCAGAGGGGTGGGATGGGGTGGGGGGTTGTGACCCTCCCGGCAAGGATGGGGTGGTTTAGAGGAATTCAACTGAAGTGAGTGGGCTTTAAAAATGTCTCCAAATGCACACGTTATATGTAAGCCTTCTCAACAGGCATTTGTTTTGCTGGCAGCCCATTTTGTCCTTCTAACCCTCCTCGTTTTTGGCTCAAGATCTGTTCGCCAAGCCAAGTCAAAGGATTTGGAAGGTGTGGATTTAGGGGATCTGGGTACACAACGGGACAGGGCAACCTTGCCGTCTAAGTGGAAAGTGGGATTTCTTTTTCCCTGATCTACCAGAGGGTAGCCCTCTGAATAACTGGAGGTTCTTTTGCTCCGTGTCCTCCCTAAGCCTCTTAAAAGGCTAGAAACTTCAGGCTATCTAGAGGCGCTCTGAAGTCTGATGGTAATTTAGCTTAATAGTCATGGTGATTCATTCATCTCTTCTTCATCCTTTGTTTGCAAATTATTCACATTTTGGATTTCTTTAAGATCACAACTTGTAAGTGTCTGACTGAACAGGTAATATGTTTCTCATTCTGCAAATGCATGGGAAAGTGATGAGTTCACATTGAGAGGAAAGCAAGTTTGTTTTCAAGGAGGAGCTTTGGTGAAAGCGAGTGATGAAGAAATTGTGGGACAAAGTTAGTAAAATTTCCCACAGAACTCACTTAATTTTTTTCACATTTGCTTCACTTAAAAAAATATATATATGTATAATTTGTGTGCGTATGTGTGTGAGCAGCAAATCTCCTAAAATGTATTATAAGTTTATTGGGTGTAGAAGTTACTTTATAACTAGATACAGGCTCAGTCATGTTTGGCTCTCTGCGACTTTATGGGCTGTAGCCCTCCAGGTTCCTCTGTCCATTGGGATTTCCCAGGCAAGGCTACTGGAGTGGGTTGCCAGTTCCTACTCCATTCTTACTAGGAGCATAATCATAATTTGCCATGGCCACAAGAGTGTTCTAAACATTTTGCTTTTGGGTGGTTGGGGTAGCTATTTCTGTTTTTTGATTCAATACTTCCTCCATGGGCCTTGCTGGATACTTTTTAGTAGAGTTGGTATGCATACAACTAGTCATGTGGGCTACTGTGCATTTAGATAGTAGTGAATTATACAAATTATAAATTTAGCAAATAAATATTAGAATTGAAGTTTGGGGATGAAATTTAAATATCTTCCCATATTTACTAAATTTTCTAAAAGGGCCAGTGTCATTTTATACTTAAATGAGAACTTACTGGTTTTTCACATTGAGACATATACATCTCAAGTTTTAGTAATTAAAGTATAATATTTTACTTTGCTCTTGTTTTAACTTAACATCAGCCTGGAATTAACATATTCTTTTTGATGTCTGCCACTGTAAGCCAGGTTCTTTCATATGTATTCCATTTCTAATAACATCTAGAGTTTAGATAGGACAGTAATGCTTGTTCCATTTTTTCAGGTAAAGAAACCATGATATAGTGGAATTGATTTTCCCAAATTTCTACAATTTCTATATTGTATATAGAATAAAATAGAACTATTCTAATTATTATAACATAATAGTGTTGTAAACCGTGAATTTAAGCTTCAGCTATTCAACTAAAAATTCAGTTCTTGAAAAAAAAATGTACTGCTGCTTTTAGTTGAGACTATTGCAATAGTGATACATGAATACTACTTATGTAAAAATATCTTAAAATATATCTTGTTACTTCTTATTTATTAAGACTGGTTTCACTTTTTATGTAAAGGATGCTTTAATCATGCAGAATTGTGCTCATAGTCTCACCTTTAAGCAATTATGAAAACTCTTAACAGCTGACTTTGTGTCCTCCTTAGTAGAGTGGATTGAAAGGCCATCTCAGTATTATAATAAGAATATTCTGGGGAAGAGTTTATGTCTTATAAGCAAGATAGAAGACTGTCTACATTTAAATGCGTCTTAAAACGGCAAAGTTCTCACCTTGAATCTATAGCTACAACTTTCTTTCAGAGTAAACTGCCAGACTTGATATTGAACAGTCTTTAAGATACTTTGAGCACACTGGGAGATATTGTATATCTAGTGTAGGATGTATGAGAAGAGGAGGGTTAGGAACTGAATGGCTGTATGTTTTAATATGTGGCCACATTCATAAAAGGTTTCCCGTGCAATATATGTCATGAGAGCTTTGGTGTCTGATATGATGTGGTTCAAAGTAAGCTCATTATAACTTGTGGGAGTGAAAAAACCTATAATCTTGATTCAGCTTTTTCCTTTTCACTCTTCAGTGATAAAAATCTGCTCTACATTGGCCCTTAAAGAGCCCATTTGAGTTTCAAAACGGGTTGTTTTTTTGCCCCGAGGAGGAGTTGTGTTTGTGTGTATAGGCACACTCAGCAGACAGTTAAGGAATATGAGAAGAAAGTGAGCAGGAACAGTAAATACTTTACAGGAAATTTCTTGAAATCTCATATACTTTGAAACTGTTTTTCCATTTCACACACATAACAGTCATAGCTGAATTTGGGAACTAAAGATGTGGTACACAACTTTATATCTGCTTGCAGAATTCCAGCCCACTCATTGCTCAGATGTTCTTGAATGTATCTGGATAATAAATTCTATGGCTCTTGACCATCTGATCAATTCCCTTTAGGTCCTGGCACAAAAAGGATAGCTTAAATGATTTTTTTTTTTTTAATCTCAAGATGTCCTCTTCTCTCAGAACCCATAGAGCAGCCCAAGCAGGGTATGTGTGAGGCTTCTCTTCATTTTAACCTTTCTGAGAGAAGAGGTCCTCTTGAGAGTATAAACCAACGCCTTATTTCTCTTCCTTTGCAATAATTTCACATAGACAGCTGAGCAAGGAAGGATGGTGATAGAATAAGAGAATATATATATACACACATAACTTTATTCCTCAGGAAAAAATTAGAAGCATTGTACAAGTGAACATACTTATTCAGAAATAGTTATCGACAAACATTTTTGATCAAGAGAGATTTGTATACACATTTTAGTAGAATAGTCAATTTCTAGTCATTTCTGAACGATATAGGAAGTTGGAAATAAGATGAATAATAGGACTCAATTCTGTTGGGGAACAATGGGAGCCAATACAGACTGTATACAGGGCAAGGGAATGGGGCAGTTTTTTCAATAAATCATCATTAAGAGCTGATCTAGAAAGAGTGTTGAGGAACATTGTTGTTCAGTTGCTAAGTCACGTCTGACTCTTTGTGACCCCATGGTCTGCAGTATGCCAGGCCTTCCTGTCCCTCACTATCTCCCAGAGTTTGCCCACATTCATGGGAGACATTAATGCTGTAGAATTTCTGAAAAACCTTAAGCACAGGCTGTCTCCCTGATATTGTTTGAGCCGTGTGCATGAGAATAGTGAGTGCTGAGAAGGTGTGTGTAGAATAGTCACAAATTCTGCTATCAGAGTATAATGAACATGCATTGATGAAAGTGAGTGCTTATTTCACATATGTAATGCTCATTTGGTCAAGAAATTGGATAACAATTTGTAACAGTGTGAATTGCCTTTTGGACTTTGCTTTCCTAAAAGGGCCACGTTCACCTGTTTTGTTGTTCATTTGCTAAGTCATGTCTGATTCTTTTGTGACCCCATGGACTGTAGCCCACCAGACTCCTCTGTCCATGAGAGTTCCCAGCCAAGAATACTGGACTGGGTTGCCATTTTCTTCTCCAATGTTCACTTAGTTGCTCATTTTAATATGAATAGTTCAGGGGGCTGTTTTTTTTTAACCATCTCCATGAGATACTATGGACATGGTTAGAATTTAAATTTTAGTGTGTATATATTCATTATGATCTTCATCTCTGATCCCCCTTTATGATGATACTGATTGCATGAGTATTTTGGGAGGTTTAAGGCAGAAAAATACAAAGACATATGATCAGTGGACATAGTTAGCAACCACAGTTTTCATGCAATCATTTCACATGTCAAGGTGAATTTGGACAAATATCTTTTATTTATGACTTGGTAAGAGATGGTAGAGAGATTGGTCTTAGAATATTGAATTTAACACACATTTTTAATTCTTAAAATGGGCGACATTATAGGAAAGAAAAAGCAGAAGTCACTGAACAAAAATTTTGTCATGTGTAATTCATGGATTATTCTAATTTGTTGAACCGAGTCTTTAAATGTATTATTTAAGCATATGAAGAATTATAGAAAATTATGCTGTTTTATGCAAATATATACTTAATGAACTGTATTGTAGGTATAGGAATAGACAAGCCAATTATTTTTTACTGAGTGAAGAATTTCCTTTTTTGAAATTCCAAACTAAACTCTCAGCTTAGTGTGATGTGCTATGTATTACCTGAGCTCCAAAAAAAATTGCCATCAAAAGGGATTCATATATTTAACTTAGTAATTCTCATACTAAATAATAATAAGGAGAAATTATAGCACACTTCAGTTCAGTTCAGTCACTCAGTCATGTCTGGCTCTTTGCGACCCCATGAACTTCAGCATGCCAGGCCTCCCTGTGCATTACCAACTCCCGGAGTTTACTCAAACTCATGTCCATCGAGTGGGTGATACCATCCAGCTATCTCATCCTCTGTCATCCCCTTCTACTCCTGCCCCCAATCCCTCCCAGCATCAGAGTCTTTTCCAATGCGTGAACTGTTTGTATGAGGTGGCCAAAGTATTGGAATTCCATCTTTGGTATCAGTCCTTCCAAATAACACCCAGGACTGATATCTTTTAGCATGGACTGGTTGGATCTCCTTGCAGTCCAAGGGACTCTCAAGAGTCTTCTCCAACACCACAGTTCAAAAGCTTCAATTCTTCGGCACTTAGCTTTCTTCACAGTCCAACTCTCACATCCATACACGACCACTCGAAAAACCATAGCCTTGACTAGACGGACCTTTGTTGGCAAAGTAATGTCTCTGCTTTTGAATATGCTATCTAGGTTGGTCATAACTTTCCTTCCAAGGAGTAAGTGTCTTTTAATTTCATGGCTGAAATCACCATCTGCAATGATTTTGGAGCCCAGAAAAATAAAGTCTGACACTGTTTCCACTGTTTCCCCATCTATTTGCCATGAAGTGACGGGACCAGATGCCATGATCTTAGTTTTCTGAATGATGAGCTTTTAGCCAACTTTTTCACTCTACTCTTTCACTTTCATCAAGAGGCTTTTTAGTTCCTTTTCACTTTCTGCCACAAGGGTGGTATCATCTGCATATCTGAGGTTATTGATATTGTTCCTGGCATTCTTGATTCCAGCTTGTGCTTCTTCCAGCCCAGCGTTTCTCATGATGTACTCTGCACACTTATGAAGTTTCAAACACTCAAGCTTAGCAAGAATTAGCTCAGCTAATCCTGAAAATAATGTGTAAGGATACTGGAGTAATAAAATGTCTTACACACCTGGATTTGAAATCATCTCTTGCCAGCTCTGTGAGCTTGAAAGTAATGTAGCCTCTCTTCCCTCCCGTTGCTGCTTCTCTAAAATGGGACATTACCAGTACCTAACTTACAGGATTTTTGTCCATGTTTTACTTTTTAGTGAAGTTTCAGGACCACTTAAGGGTGAGGCTGCTACTTTTATTAATGTCATGATACCTACTATACTTCTAACTTTTACTGTGTGTGACACTGATCAAGTTTCCTTTCTGTATTCTGATTTCTTTATCTATAAACTGAATGAAATGCCTGTTTTGTAGAGTTTTCATTGGTATATTAAAGAGATTGAATAAAATCATTTATGTCAGAGACTTAGCACCAGGTAGATGTTCAATAAGTATTTTCCTGCCCTCTCACATATTGCTGTGGATATATTTCTACATATTCTTTTACAGTTTTATATTTTTCTTTTCAACTTGTGTGTCCATCTTGCACATGATATTCCCATCTCCTGCTTCTCTTCTAATGTTATGTAATCATTAAGCTCTAGACATGTAGAATAAGGCATTTTTATAATTTTTACTTTGATTAAACTTTTGAAGAGAAGCATGCTAGGTCTCAGGACCAATTTTGATAAGAAAAGGGAAATATTTATTCCACACAGCATTTATTCTTCACACCCTTGACAGTTTTGTACTGTCATTCTGTCAGCAATAAGTGAGATTTTTCTATTTAAATGGTTTTCTATTTGTGGTAGCATAGTTCATGTCTGGACTTCATCCAGTAAGCATAAATATAATGGAGACTTGGGTAATTATTTATTTTTAATAAGGGGAGAAATGGATACAATATTTTTAATATTGTTTCTAAAATCTTTCAAATTAACTTTGATTTTGTTGGCAAAGAGCATCACAAACTTACTCCTAGGTAGTGTTCTTGAAAAATGTTTGAATTTTCTAGATATCATCCCTAGTTTGGCCTCATAGAATTTACTTTCAGATGTTCCTTGTCTGCTAAATAGGAAGATTCTTGTTATTAGCATCATCAGATATAGTGTTGCTCAAGGCCTATCTGCATGGAATTATAGAAAGGCCGAAATGGAGAAAAATTCATCTCTAAATTAGACACACTAGTGTATTAATATTGATTAGATGGTCATGATAATGATGTTAGTAATGTGGCTCAACATATAGACAAGTAATATATAATAAGTTGCCAAGATAAATCCTATTATTGAGTTTAGTACCCCATTTTTTTCTAGGATCTCTCCATTTCATCATTCTTTCATTTTCTTTCATTTGCTTATCATACTGGTGTGTTAGTTTCCTTCTGCTGATCTAAGAAATTACCACAAATATAATGACTTAAAGCAACACAAATTTATTGTCTTAGAGTTGGGAGGTCGGAATCCAAAATCAGTTTCCCTGGACTAACGTTAAGATGTTCGCAGGGCTTGCTCCTTTTAGAGGCTCTGAAGGGAGATTTCCTTTTCTTGCCTTTTTCTGCTTCCAGTGGCATTCATTCCAGTGAATTCATTGGTTTATGACCCCTTCCTCCATTTTCAAAGTACGTTTTCCCTATATTTATTTCTGCCTCTACAGTTCATCTTCCTCTCAGCTCTGAATTCTCTCCATCGTACTTGCAAGAACTCTTGTGATTATGTTGTGTTCACCTGATGATGCAGGGCAATTTTCTCTTCTCAATATCCTTAACTCAAATCTACAAATTCTCTTTGATTATGTAAAATAATACATTCTTAGGGCCTGGGGATTAGGAGAGACGTCTTGGGGTCTCTTATTCAGCTGACCACAAATGGTAATGACATTTTTGTGCCCTGAGACCCCAAAGGGCTTCCCTGGTGGCTCAGCGGTAAAGAATTTGCCTGCAATGCAGGACACACGGGTTCAATCCCTGAATTGGAAAGATCCCCTGGAGGAGGGCATGGGAACCCATTCTAGTATTCTTGCCTGGAGAATTTCAGGGACAGAGGAGCCTGGTGGGCTACAGTCCACTGGGGTCACAAAGAGTCGGACACGATTGTAATGACTGAACACCCAAGCGGAAGACCCTGAAAATAATGTGCTTGCTTCCCGCATGGGAAGAGCAATGTGCATTTGAGATTTTTTAACAGATCTGTTAGGAGATATTGATACAGAATCTTCCTAACAAAGATGATAATCAATTAAACACCCTTTAATTTATTAAATCTAGTATTCGTAAAATATACGTGGAATTACTAACTTCTAGTAATTTGTACTTCTAGGTTTAAAGCTATTAATTAAATCCATAATCTATCAAGGACAACATCTGGATTAATTAGGTTTAAATTACATAGGGCAGAGTCTATGATGGCTCTTTCTTAGGAAGTTTACCTCTTGTTTACAAAGCCAGATCCACAAAAGAAACCACTGAAAGCTTGATTCTCTTTTAAAACTTTTCAGGATGTAATTTTCAGGGATGTCAGACAGTGGTTTCATAAAAATTGGTGCTGTTCATAAATTTGCATTGTGAATATTTTGTCTCATGAGCTATATACACTAATTGTAGACTTCTCAGAGAAATTTAATGATGGTCATGTCAGCTTTCAAATATTTCTATAACTTGAAAGAGGATTACTGCATGAGATGGATTAATTTTCCCCCCTATTCCATTGTTGCCAAAGGGAACTTGAAATGCCCTGTTTAAATTAATTTAATGCAAATGAATTCCTGCTGCCTCACAAGTTTGTCCTTCATTTTTCTTAAAATTATGTGTAAATGGATGTGACATGCTTTACTGGTTGTTGTGCAGGGAGCATTGTCCTTCCTAAAAGCTCCCTCATTTGTCAAAAAGAAGCCATTAAGCAAAAAGTAAATTATCTTATCTGATCACAGTATTAAGAATGACCTTAAAACTATAAATTGTATTATCAGTATAATAGCTAAATGGTCTTTGCAGTTGTGGAAATCCCAAAGAAAACCCTTGTTGAAATACAAAACTAGCTATTACAATCATCCAAAATCCATGTTGATCTTTTACCTTGTAAAAGGTAATGTAGCTGGAATGTACTGTTGCCTTATCGCTCTCTGTCCTTGCATTCCAGAAACTCTAGTTCCAATACTTTTTTAAATTTAAATTTAATTGAATAATTTATTTTTGGCTGTGTTTTGCCCTTTGCTCTGGATGGGCTTTCTCTACTTGAGGTGAGTGGGGCTGTTCTCTAGTTGCGGTGCATGGGTTTCTCCTTGCGGTGGCTTCTTTTGTTGTGGAGCATGGGCTCTAGGGTGTGTGGGCTTCAGTACTTGTGGAACACTGGCCTAGTTGCCCTACAGCATGTGGCATCTTCCCAGACCAGGGGTCGAACCTGTGTCCTCTGCATTGGCAGCTGGATTCTTAACCAATGAACCACTAAGACATCCTCAAATACACTAAAGTTTTTAAGCTTTTCTGGTTGTCTTTAATAGTTTTAATATCAAGCAATATAGTTTTATAGAGACCCACGTAAAAATAAAACAAGTTTATGTAACATGGAATTACACAAGGTTGATCATGAATGGTCATTTTTGATAAGGGGCTACCCATCTACCCTTAGAATGGAAATGTAAATCCATTATTGAGGGAAGTTGAGATTAAACTAAGGAACTCTGCTAATGTTTAAGCCTTAAGAAGAAGAGTAAGGCACAGGCATATTTTTAGTTTCTACGCCCAGAGATATAGTAGTTGTACGATAATCTTTTTCTACTATTGAAGAAGCATCTTCTCCAGCCATGTATTCATCTGAGCAAGAACTTAAACTCAGTTTTCAGCAGCCATAGTCGAGAGGATGGCATGATAGGCTCCTTGTACATACGGCCCTCTTTAGCAGGCCAACTGTTACTTTGTCCACCCACATCACTTAGGACATATGGCATTACTTTGGCTGTGGCAGCAAGTGTGTGTGGACGTGTCTTGGTGTGGGTATAGACTGCTGCTTGTCTTCCTTTTGATGCTCGTGCAACCAACTGTCGCTGGGTAGAAAATTTATTATCCAAAGCATTAGATTTGAGGATAGCAAATGATGATAGTATTAATTGATATTAAAATAATATGATGAATTTTCTCTTTAGTTTGAGTACCAGACCTAATGGATATTTGCTATTGCAAAGCTTCAGAAGAAATGATGCCTTTTCCAAGAATAGAGTCAGTGCTTTTCAAAGACTAACTCATTCAAATGTTTGAGTTTTATAGAACCAAGATAGCAGGGGTATCAGAAATCCTGAGAGAAGTTATTGTGAAATAATCAATTCGTGAAATTTAGCCATGAATCTGTTTTTAGTTTTGGCTATGAGGGGGAAAAAATGAGAAAACATGATCAGATAGGCTGGAATGAAGAGTCATGTAATCAAAGAGTAACTTATTTCAGAGAGTTTACAGTGTTCTGTAAAACAACTTTTGAACATTGGATTCATTTGTTTTCAGTATTTTGAGTTCTGAATTTGCAAAGCGAGGCCTTTCAATACCTGCAACGAGTGTGTACTTTTCAGTGGTGGCCCTAAAACTCCTATATACAGGGGCTCTTCTACTGCATTCTCATAGGACGACGAGGCTGAAAGGTATTTGCTGAAGGTACGTGTGCAGAGCTTGACTGAGATTATACATCAAGTCTCTGAAGGGAAGAATGAGTGGTTATGAGTGCTGAGGATTATGGGCGAGATAACATTGCAGTGTACTTTTGCTACCATTGCTTGAAAATGTTTACAGTCAGATTTGTTGCCGATCTCTCATAAGCACACAGCTATTCACATGCTACATTTGGAAAATCTGAAAATTGTTCAGTGAAACTGCATTGGCTAAATATTAGGTAAATCAATCAAGATTTGCTTAGGGAATATTGATAAGCAGTATTTCCAGATGTAGAAAGAATAAGTTTTTAAATTGCTTTTGAATATCACTTGTTTACAGAGTCTCCTTTCAGTTTCAGTGCTATGGCACATCTATTCATCACCATTAAGGCTGTCTGTGAAATATTTGGCAGTGTAGGTATCAAAGCTCTGTGGTAATGGTGATTGATGCATGGAATATAGCATCAGTATTGTTATTCACTGGCCTTGAAAATTTAAGTTTTCATCCTTTTTCACCTTGCTGTACCTTACTGACAACTTTAATTTATAACTCACTGATTTATTTATTTTTTATTTTGGGGGTCATTCTATATTTATGGTGGTGAAGTATCAGATTATCAATGTATTATACCAGTGTGGAAGTTTAGAGGGAAACAAGCAGAAAGTAAATATTTACTACCAATAAATCTACTGTATCAGTTTCATTGACAGAAAAAGAATACAGCTAATTTTACTCAGACTTCTTTTTAATCTTTTAGTTGTGTGTATATATATTTCTACAATTGAGCTTTCTTTGTTGAGTATGTGTTTGCACACAAAGTCAATTTTAGATATCTTAGCCAAAGGGTGAATTTAAGGTGACTATTTCAAGTATATGTAAATTATGGCAAAATAGTCACACAATGGCAATATAAGAAGCCAAAAAGTGGGCATAAAATAGTAAATAATGGTTAAAAACACTTGCAAATGAATAATTGAGTTAAAAAATTTTATTTTTAGCTTATAAAATTAATAGAAGTGAAATTATTATGCAAATCATTTTTATATACATATATGTGTAAATTATAAATACAAAAATGGTGTATAATTTAACATATATAGTCATACTCATCTATATATATGTCTTCATCGTAAAAATGAGTACATGTGGTATATACATATATAGAAAGCTTTCATTTTTATTTCTATTACTTTTCTCATTTTTTAGTAATGAACTAAAAGTAAAGAGAAATTTTATTTGGTAGTTTGATCTTTCTTATTTTGCCTCTTTCTGCCTCAAATTTATGGTTTTCTTTGTGATCAGACCTCTAGGGTTCACATATCATATCATCCTTTTGGATGTTTTGGTGGCAGCATGCCACTATAAAGTGTGCATGTGCAAATCTGTGTGAATGTTTTATCCTTGATGGAGAAAAGCCAGTTAAAATGATTAACTGTGTGGTAGCACCAGTGCCATGAAAAATCAGATATCCATTAACCAAATTTTTTGAGCACCTGTTCAGTACCCAACACAATTTTGCTGCTGCTACTAAGTCACTTCAGTCGTGTCCGACTCTGTGCGACCCCAGAGATGGCAGCCCACCAGGCTCCCCCATCCCTGACATTCTCCAGGCAAGAACACTGGAGTGGGTTGCCATTTCCTTCTCCAATGCATGAAAGTGAAAAGTGAAGTCGCTCAGTCGTGTCTGACTCAGCGACCCCATGGACTGCAGCCTACCAGGCTCCTCCGTTCCATGGGGTTTTCCAGGCAAGAGTACTGGAGTGGGGTGCCATTGCCTTCTCAGAATACAATTTTAAGTAGTGAAAATACAGCCATTAAAAATTAAGTCTGTACCCTTGAAAGCAAATGTGCAGGACAAAAGATTTGGCAAGCTAAACACAGTTCAGAACCAGAAATTAAAGTTTGTGTGCAGTTTAGATGTTATTTAAACCATGTTATGTTATTCACCCACTTAAACTAGCAATTCCTCCATCCATCCTTGGGGGAGTAATGGCAGAGAACTAAGTCTGTTATGCTTGAACTTAACTCAATAAACTTAAAATCTGATATATGATAAAAGTGTATTATATCTGTGGGAGAATTATTAAAAAATTATGAAATGATGTTGAAGTAATTAGCTATATGTATTTTTTTGTGGCAAAAACTTATAATGCACTGCTCACAAAAATTAATTCCAGAGTAAGTATCAAACTCCTCAAAATATAAATAAAAAAACCCTGGAAGCAAATATCATTTCTAATATTAAGGGGAATTTTAGTTTCCTAAGTATAGCCCTGATCAAAGACAGAAACAGCCAGATGGGTTGGACTTCAAAATAGAAAATTTGTATATTTCAAAAGACACTATGCTTCTGCTGATGCTAAGTCTTGTCAGTCATGTCCGACTCTGTGTGACGCCAAGACGGCAGCCCACCAGGCTTCTCCATCCATGGGATTCACCAGGGAATAATACTGGAGTGGGTTACCATTTCCTGCTCCAGTGCATGAAAGTGAAAAGTGAAAGTGAAGTCGCTTAGTTGTGTCTGACTCTTTGCAACCCCATGGACTGTAGCCCACCAGGCTCTTCTGTCCATGGGATTCTCCAGGCAAGAGTAGTGGAGTGGGTTGCCATTGCCTTCTCCAAAGACACTGTGAGTAGCTATAAAAAGCAAATGTCAAATCAGTAAAAAATTTTTGTAATTTATTTGACTTATTTGACATATAAATGGTTTCAAGAAATCAATAAAAAAGATTAGTAGTGCAATAGAAAACAAGGCAAGTTGTATTGGCAATAAGCAGCAAAAACCTTGTTTGAAGGAACACTAAATGTATCAGAATCTCTGTTGTTCATAAACAAAATGTAAAAAAAAAAAGTACAAAGACTTATATAGAGATATATGTAATATTTTAACAAAATTATAGTTTGAATTTATTCATGTTATACATATATGTATCTGTGAAACTATTTGTAGGTTCATATCATGTAGTTTATTTTCTATTCTTTTAAACTTCTGTATTTTCAAAGGTATATTCGAACCTCAGAACACACCCTTTGCTGTTGAAAGCTCACATATCATTTTCTTTAAGTTCTATAGAGAATAAGAACTAAAATTCCTTATCAGAAATTGTATTTCAATAATAATTTGTTATTGTGTTTAATAATTCCTACTCAGGGCTTAACTGATAAAGGAAGATTTCTTTTTAAACAAAGCTTTTTGATGTACCTTTTTATTGGAAAGAGCTTTTATTTCCTTAAGTATTTTGTTGCCTAAGCGTGATGAGTATCCGGCAGTGGGATGTAGTTGAACAGATGCTTATTGTGATATATGAGATGAACTTGCTTCCCTAAGCACACATAGGCATGAAATGCAGCTGGCTTCAGTACATAAAAGTCAATTAGTTTCCAAATGTGTTTCTGCACATTACAGACTTTTAGGGGCAGAAATCCTACTATTCTCTCAAATGGGGGCTCTACTTAATTATGAAATTTAATTTAGACTAGCAATTGGAAAATACTAAATTCTGGGCTGCAGACAGAGCCTGATTTGGTGATATTAACATTGTGTACTAAGGGTGGTAAGTCCTGCAGAGAAAGCAGCTTCTGTGCGGAGGACATGGTATGTGTAAAGCTAGAGAATGTTTTAAAGCAAAGTAAAATCAAGGGTGTGAACATGTGGAATACAGAAGAAATAAAATCAAGTTCAGAGGCTGGGGAAAAGAAACTAATGAAGGTAAACCTGAAAAAGACTCAATGCAAACAGTGATGAGAGTGAAGGCAGTGGCTAAGCTTGGGGAAACAGTCTGGACGGAAAGGAATTTGGTGTGTGTGCATACTGTCAGGGGTCTAACCTATGGAAATCAGGCCTCTTGAGACGTAGTAACTGTAGTTCATTTCTATTGTCCAGGGAGCCTTGAATATTCCTTTTCATTTAAAAAAGACCATCTACTGTGTGTGATGAGTTAATATCAAGGACATTAAATTTTTTTCTTGTTGTTCAGTCACTAAGTCATGTCTGCCCCTTTGCGACCCCATGGACTGCAGCACAGCAGATTTCTCTGTCCTTCACTATCTCCTGAGTTTGGTCAAACTCATGCCCTTTGAGCCAAAGATGCCATACAACCATCTCATCCTCTGTTGCCCACTTCTCCTCCTGTCTTCAGTCTTTCTGAACATCAGGGTCTTTACCAGTGAGTCAGCTCTTTCCATCAGGTGGCCAAAGTACTGGAGCTTCAGCCTCAGCCTGGGTCATTCCAATGAATATTCAGGGTTGATTCCCTTTAGGATTGAGTGGTTTGATCTCCTTGCTGTCCAAGGGACTCTCAAGAGTCTTCTCCAGCACCACAGTTTGAAAGCACTAATTCTTAGACACTCAGTCTTCTTTATTGTCCAATTCTCACATCATACATGACTACTGGAAGAACCATAGCTTTGACTACACAGACATTTATCAGCTGGGTTTTCTTCTGCTGCTGCTAAGTCGCTTCAGTCGTGTCCGACTCTGTGCGACCCCACAGACGGCAGCCCACCAGGCTCCCCCGTCCCTGGGATTCTCCAGGCAAGAACACTGGAGTGGGTTGCCATTTCCTTCTCCAATGCATGAAAGTGAAAAGTGAAAGTGAAGTCGCTCAGTCATGTCTGACTCTTAGCGACCCCATGGACTGCAGCCTACCAGGCTCCTCCATCCATGGATTTTCCAGGCAAGAGTACTGGAGTGGGGTGCCTTTGCCTTCTCTGATATACCAAATTTAATCAATTATCTACTAGATAAAACATTTAAAAATAGCTTGTGTAGAGATCTTTATAAAATATATTCTTATATTTTATTGCCAGAATTCATTTATATTTCTTTCCCTTATTTCTTAGCATGTTCAGTAGAATAATAGCCTTCCAATATCTAGAACCTGTAAATATATTGGGCTTTCCCAGTGGCTCAGCAGGTAAAGAATCTGCCTGTGATGCTTGTTACATGGCAAGGAGGGGTTAATGGAAATGGAATGAAGATGGAATTCATGGAATTTTTTAAAAATTTTTTTTATTTTAAGCTTTTTATTTTGTATTGGAGTATAGCTGATTAACAGTGTTGTGATAGTTTCAGGTGAACAGTGAAGGGATTCAGCCGTATGATACAGAGATTTAATGATCTAACTTTAAAATGGGAGCAATTATCCTGAATTATCTGTGTGAGCTAATGTAAGAACAAGGGGTCCTATGAGATGAAGACTGAGAGAAAGAGATGGAATATCTGAAGCAGAGGTTGGAATGATCAATACATTTTGTATACAGAGGCTGGAGTTGGGATCCAAGAAATGAACTGACTTTAGAATAACTCCAGAAAAAAACAACAACAGCAAAAATCAAAGTCCTGAAAATGATTTAATTTTAGCCCAGTGAGACCCATTTTGGACTTCTGACAACCAGAACTTTAAGAAAATAAATTTGTGTTGTCATTTTAAGCCATCGAGTTTTTGGTTACAGCAGGAATAAGGAACTAGGAATCACAGTTTTCTTATTTTTTATTTCTTTCTTTTTTTTTTTTTTTTTGCTCAAAATGGTGTACTGAATTGAGTTAGACATTC
Organism: Bison bison bison; assembly: GCF_000754665.1. Classification (NCBI taxonomy): domain Eukaryota; kingdom Metazoa; phylum Chordata; class Mammalia; order Artiodactyla; family Bovidae; genus Bison; species Bison bison. The sequence continues at coordinate 6,484,078 of NW_011494772.1, read as the reverse complement.
CAAGAAATATCTGGGAATTAATTTTCTTGAGAAAATCCTTTATACCAGAGTAATGAGAATTTTAGAGATGAACTATCCTATTTATGAAAGATAATATATGTAAATACCATGTGAGCCAAAAAGGAGGTGTCATCTGAAGACCAATATAAAGTGTTCTCCAATTATATAATGCTTAGATGGTGCATCAAATGTTGTAGTGGAAGAACCATAGTCTTTCTGGAACTATATTAATAATTTTAATTTAATAGTGCCATGAGTCAGGACCATTGGACCAGTACTCACAAAGAGGGTTAGGGTTGTGAAAGAGATTTGAGTTATTTGAATTGAAGATCAGGATATAAGGCAATAGCCATTGGTAATCCAGTTTCTATTACTAGAAACCACTCATTCTAGTAATAAATTCACCAACCATTTATTTATGGGGCATTACATGGTTGCTGAATTTATTACTAGAATGAGTAGTTTCTGGCAATGGCACCCCACTCCAGTACTCTTGCCTGGAAAATCCCATGGATGGAGGAGCCTGGTAGGCTGCAGTCCATGGGGTCGCTAAGAGTCAGACATGACTGAGCGACTTCACTTTCACTTTTCACTTTCATGCATTGGAGAAGGAAATGGCAACCCACTCCAGTGTTCTTGCCTGGAGAATCCCAGGGACGGGGGAGCCTGGTGGGCTGCCGTCTATGGGGTCGCACAGAGTCAGACACGACTGAAGTGACTTAGCAGCAGCAGCGGCATGTTAAATAATACAGACACAGTCTAGTGGTAGAGACATGAAAAATATGACATGTAGAGAAGCTTCTAGTGAGGGGCAACGTTGAAAACTGTTGATACCTGACAGTTCTAGAGAGCAGCAGGATTAAAGGATATGAAAGATTAAATTCACTCAAGATCTCTAACTGGATAATTGATTACTAAATAAATCATATTTTCTTACAGCTCAAAGAATGTTTCTTTTGATGAAAACTTTCAAATATAATGTACATTTGGGCTTGAGTTAAAAAATATTTTGTAGACTGCTCACAGGAAACTAGAAAACAAATCTGATGTATGTTGATCATTAAATCTGTGGAGAGTTCGTCCAGAGAATAGAGGATGTGACAGCTAGGAAATAAAATTCTTATAATATCCCTATAATAGGCAAGGCATATGGTTGAAATTATTAATACAACTTTATGACGAAAAATTTCCATAAAGTTTTATAATGACTTTTAATTTTCTTGACAATTCTGTCAAGTTCATAAATTGAAATTATTTTTCAGTAATTTAATTCCCTCTGAAAAGTTTTTTGACAAGTGCTCCTTAAGTTCCCAAGTCGTCTTTGTTAAAATTTTCTCTAAATGTTAAATAAAATTCATTTTCTCTAATACATTATGAAAAGCTCATCTTCTAGGTTTGAGGCATTTAAAAGTTTTTAAGGTGTTTGTAAGAAGTGGTATGTGCCACAGTTTAAGGTAGTCAATTAGTCTGATTAAATCTTGGCAGTAAATTGGATTCAATAACAATTTCAGTGATAAATCTCAGAGTATGGCTTGAAAGGTCTCCATGAAACATTGTAAAACAATTTTTAAGTTCATTAATTTGAGTCATTATACTTGGCCCTAATAGTAGAATGCCCTTAAAATGAAGCTGAATTGAACTTGGCAAATATTATACACTGTTTTTTCTAATAACAATTCCTGTGCCTCACTAGGAAAATTATTGTTTCCAGAATCCCAGTGCCTTGACCAGAAATGCATTTATTATTCTCTAGCACTTTTATTGAGAAATAGTCCTGATTTCTCATTTATATTTAAGTTTCAAAAGCAAGATTCTATTTATGAGTGTAAATAAAACTTTAAGGCATTGCAGCAGCTGGAAGATAAGAATGGAAAGAGGATCATCCTCCTTCCTCATTCCATATCAAGACCTTCTAATTAGATTATAACTTTATGAACAGCTTGGTTTGGTGTGTTAATTTTAATTAATTAACTAATTAAATTTATAAATTATAATAAATTAAGTATAAATTATAATAAGTTGTAATTTAGTGAATTATAAATAACTTTATTAGTTCATATATTTCCCCCTGCATTAGAAGGGCATCCATTTTTATTTCTCTGCATTTCTTGAGATTTAAAAAGAAAATAGGAGTCTTGTGAAATACTGAAGTTTACACAAAGTTCTATGCTGTTAAATTTATTGTTTAGTAGGATAAATCTATTAAAATCAACATAAATGTAACCTGTGGGGTAAATTCATCTCCTTCGATTTACCACTAAAGAGATTTAATGTTAGGTTAAGTAACTACTACACGTCCATCAAGTTGGTGATGCCATCCAGCCATCTCACCCTCTGTCATCCCCTTCTCCTCCTGCCCCCAATCCCTCCCAGCATCAGAGTCTTTTCCAGTGAGTCAACTCTTCACATGAGGTGGCCAAAGTACTGGAGTTTCAGCTTTAGCACCATTCCTTCCAAAGAACACCCAGGACCGATCTTCTTTAGAATGGACTGGTTGAATCTCCTTGCAGTTCAAGGGACTCTCAAGAGTCTTCTCCAACACCACAGTTCAAAAGCATCAATTCTTCAGCGCTCAGCTTTCTTCATGGTCCAACTCTCACATCCACATAGTTTGGGTGAACTCTGGGAGTTGGTGATGGACAGGGAGGCCTGGCGTGCTGCAATTCATGGGGTCGCAAAGAGTCGGACATGACTGAGTGACTGAACTGAACTGAACTGAAGTAACTATTGCAAGGTCATTTACATATTTAATAACTCAGCATACCAGGTTTCTTAACTTTAATACTATTGTTCATCAAACTGCCTCTTCCTCAAACAGTTGTGGATAATTACAAGCTAACACTAGCAGGAAGAACAAAATATGTGTTTCACGTAGAATACAAAGCAAAACAAAGAATTGTTTTCTCTTTCCTTTTTAAAATCCACATGAACAAAATGTTTTGTGGAGTTTCTCAAATGCCATGATGGCTACATATAACTTGAGAAATCAAATACTTAAGACTTTTAAACCCTAGAAAGTCTAAATAATGGAAAGCAAGGGGCATACTACATTGATTTTACATATCCTAATTTTTCCACTCATTGTAACTTGCCCTGAAGTAAAATACTATGTATTTGTCTTGTTTGGAGTTTGTCGTTAAGACAGTGGAATGGCTGAAGATCTATAGCAATTCCAACACACACACACATACGTGCATATAGACATATGTATATGTGTGTTATATGATATATATATCATATGATTATATAGTCATGATATAGAAAATGTATAAATATATATGCCATATATGTCATAGCTTTTCTGTGTGTTTTTCTTTTTAAGTTAGCTCTTTCTAGGAAAAAACAGCAAGCTATTTAAGTATATACCTATCCAATAGTACAAAAATTATGCCTGCCTGTGTCTCCCTAAATAGATCTCTTATTTTGACAAGTATCTACTTCATCTTCACAAAATTTTATTTGAGTCAGTGAACTCTCAACCAGATGCTATGGCTTGGCCAGGAAATCTAGAATTGAGCTTCACAGAAAGGTGACTCCCACTACCTTTAAAAGACTCTGCCAGCCCTGGGTTACTTTTTGATGCCATACCGATGGCGCAAGTATGACTCAGCTGAATCTGCCTCCAAAGTTGAACTCTTTATCTTTTGTCCTCTACTTAGTCTAACTTCTTTTATAAAAGATATGTGCCAATTTTTCAAAAATCTCAATGCTTGCAGGTTATGGAATGATTTCTTTACTTTGAATATAGCTTCAAAAATGATCTACAAATGGATAAGACTTGCATGCACACTTGAATGTGTATGTGTATGTGCATTTCACTGGACTAGTACTTTTCACTGAATAAGACGAAGTAAATTTTGTAGTACAGAAGAAATGTAGAAGAACAACGAGGTATCTGGTTTGGGAGATTTTGAAAAAGATTCGGTGCCACTGGATTTTGCTACACCTTTGTGTTCAATCTAAATTTTACATCGTATGTATTTACTAAGCTCCTGAAAACTGTAAAAATGACTGTTGTTACGTTCTACACTGCCTTTTTAATTTTCTTAAAATTGACACAAGGGAAGACTTTTCTGTAGTCTCCATACGTTGAGACTCAGCCTTTTCTCATCTCCACATACCTTTCAACCAGAAGTTATTCTTGCTGCCTAATATGACTTGCAGATTTCTATTTTATCTGCCTCTTGCAAATCACACTCTTCCTTTGAAATGCAAACGCTTCGGAAATAGAAGTCATGCTCTTTTTGTATCGTTGACATCAGCAGACCTCTTGGTCACTCTTGTCATTTATGTAAGGCGTTAGGTCCTCACTGAAATCTTCTTCAGTCAAATCATCTTGTCGTTTTTAGTGACTTCAACATCTGCAAGGAAGGACCATTGAAATCCTCCATTTTCTCTATTTCTTGATGTCCTTATCTTCATTGCTTTTTTAAATTTCCATTTCAGTTACCCCTCTCATGATCAAATCTGAGATCATTCCTATAACAGTAAATGTACCCCCAAGATCTTGATGGCAGGTAGCCCACCTTCTGGACATCATTCTGCTTCTGACTCATTTGTTCAGTTATCATCATTCCTACAATTCTTTATCTGCACTGACACTCACCCTAGGCCACAGCTTTTGCTATTCCCTCCTAATCTGTCACTACTCCTCTGTCTTCAATTGCCACATTTAAAAATACAATATTGTAAAGTAATTAGCCTCCAATTAAATTAATTTATATTAAAAATAATAAAAATAAAAGTAAAAGAAAAAAATAATAAAATATTTGGAGGAAGAAGACTGTGGGGAAAAAATTTTAGACGTTATGATTCATCAGTTCAGTTCAGTTCAGTTGCTCAGTCCTGTCCGACTCTTTGCAACCCCATGAATTGCAGCACGCCAGGCCTCCCTGTCCATCACCAACTCCAGGAGTTCACTCAGACTCACGTCCATTGAGTCAGTGATGCCATCCAGCCATCTCATCCTCTGTCGTTCGCTTCTCCTCCTGCCCCCAATCCCTCCCAGCATCAGAGTCTTTTCCAATGAGTCAACTCTTCGCATGAGGTGGCCAAAGTACTGGAGTTTCAGCTTCAGCATCATTCCCTGCAAAGAAATCCCAGGGCTGATCTCCTTCAGAATGGACTGGTTGAATCTCCTTGCAGTTCAAGGGACTCTCAAGAGTCTTCTCCAACAACACAGTTCAAAAGCATCAATTCTTCGGTGCTCAGCCTTCTTCACAGTCCAACTCTCACATCCACACCTG
>NW_011494772.1:6472286-6478732 GCF_000754665.1 Bison bison bison | reverse complement strand
GCTCAGCCTTCTTCACAGTCCAACTCTCACATCCATACATGACCACAGGAAAAACCATAGCCTTGACTATATGGACCTTTGTTGGCAAAGTAGTGTCTCTGCTTTTCAATATGCTCTTGCAAATATCATGAACTCAACTTCCCCACTATTAATAGGACAGGCTAGTATTTTTTGTTTGTATCCCTCCATGTAACCTTTTTTTTTTTTTTTTGGTTTATTTTTATTTTTCCTTTTATTTATTTTATTTTTTAACTTTACAATATTGTATTGGTTTTGCCATATATCAACATGAATTCACTCCATCCTCATCACTCTGTTCTCTCCATACACAACCTCCCTAAGTACTACACACCACTTCTATACTAAAGAGCTAGTCATTTCTGGTTGTTGAGTCTGGCCCAGACCTTTCCTCTGAGAGGATGTGCCTCTCTTGACAATTGCACATGAATAATTCAAGAGAAACATGTCCTAGTAAATGTCACCACTAACCATTCAGATAATTAAGCCATGAGCTTATGGGTCACATTTGTGTCCTCCTCCTTTATTCCTATAATACTCAATCCAACATTCATTAAAAATATCTTGGTTCCAAATATATCTAGAATTTTTCCACTTTATTTGTTTCCAGTCTAGCCAGATCCAGATATTTTTATTGTTGTTGTTTAGTAGCTAAGTCGTTTCTGACTCTTTGTGACCCCATGGACTGTAGCCCATCAGGCTCCTCTGTCCATGGAATTTCCCAGGCAAGACTACTGGAGGATTGCCATTTCCTTCTCCAGGGGATCTTCCTGACCAGGCATCAAGCGTGTGTCTCCTGCATTGCAGGCAGATTCTTTACTGCTGAGCCACTGGAGAAACCCAGATCTTTTCTTACCTACTCCATTATCCTAGCCTCACCATTAGTCTACTTAATTTCGCATTAACTCCCTGTACTACTTAGAAAACAGAGTGATCTCTTAAAATGTCTGTCGGTTCATACCTCTCCCTACATTTTCAGTGTATTTGTACTAAAGCCTACATTCTCTGCGATTAAAAATAAAGCCTTTCTAATCTCACATCATATCTTTTAGTTATGTCTCATCAATCTTTCTTTGGGCTTCACTCCAATCAAAAAAGATTCATATACCCCATTCCTTCTACATATCAAGATTCTCCTCATATTGGGGTACTTAGATATTCTGTTTTATTTTCTTCCTGAAAGACTTTCCCACTGTATGCAAAGCTAGCTCTTATTTTCGTGTCTAAGCTTAAATATTGTTACCTGAAAGAAGTGTTTAAAATAAACTATCTGATGTTCCCCCAACACCCTTGTTGGCTTTTCAGTTCTTTGATTTTTCATGTGACTATATCTGGCAATGATTTTTCTCTTTGCTTAATTTGATGTCTGCCCCTGACTTCCTCTCTAGAATTCAAGCCCTAAAATCCCAGAGACCCTGGCTTTCTTGTTTGCTATTGTAGCTCAGTAACTTGTATAATATCTGATACATATTTGTTGAGTGGAATAGCTAGATCCAATGGGGTCCACAGCCTACTGCTTCCTATAGTTTCCAAAGCTGAAAGGCTTCTCACCCTATCTTAATGAGAGATGCGGGTCAGGAAATCTGGGCTAGGAATAATTCCTCTTTAAGTCACTTGAGAGGATATCAGGACACCCAAGAATGATTTTATTCTGCTTCAGTAATTCCACAGAGGTTAGGAAGATGAATCATTCTTCCTATCCAGAGGATAGGATTTTATGTCCCTAGTGGCTCAGATGGTAAAGAATCTGCCAACAATGCAGGAGACCCAGGTTTGATCCCTGGGGCAGGAAGGTCCTCTGGAGAAGGGAATGGCGACCCACTCCAGTATTCTTGCCTAGGAAATCCCATGGACAGAAGAACCTGGCAGTCTACAGTCCATGGGATTGCGTAGAGTCAGATATGACTGAGAGACTGAGCATGCACACATGTGACTCTCTTGGACTCTCAAATGTTAGGGTGATTACTGCTAAACTTGTTTTGGGTCTTTTCCTCATATTCAATATTTCACTGAAAAGTCAGTCTTTAAGATTAGAAAAAAAACTGTAGATTTCTATGAAATCTATTTATCCCTAATTTTAAAGTATCATGGTATAAACTGCTACTGCTGCTGCTGCTAAGTCACTTTAGTTGTGTCCAACTCTGTGTGACCCCATAGACAGCAGCCCATCAGGCTCCCCCATCCCTGGGATACTCCAGGCAAGAACACTGGAATGGGTTGCCATTTCCTTCTCCAATGCATAAAAGTGAAAAGTGAAAGAGAAGTCTCTCAGTCGTGTCCGACCCTCGGCGACCCCATGGACTGCAGCCTTCCAGGCTCCTCCATCCATGGGATTTTCCAGGCAGGAGTACTGGAGTGGGGTATGGTATAAACTAGTTATTCCCAATTTTATGATTAAAAATAACCACTTGGAAGATTTATTGCAGTGCATATTCCGAGGGCTTACCTCTCGGGTTCTGATTCAGCATGTCCACAGTGATGCCTATGCAAGCACATTTTAGCAGCATCCTGGATTATTCTGAAGCAGAGTGCTCATGAACCACAGCACAGAAGTGCATGCTATGTTACATTTTGATACGTCTGATTTTTTATAATGCCAATTGGCAAGTGATTTATCTGTTTCCCTTGAACCAATGACATAGTAAAATTTTCATACTTTATAGAGTACAGGAATTTTAGAGATATTTTTATTTGTCACATATCATGGAGACTGAATCTTAAAGAGATTAATTAATTTGTCAAAGATATTAAAGGGGGTCAGGAACCCAGTGTCTTTTCGTTGTCTGGACTCTTTATTCTAAAGCATGGTGACCTAGAGTAACATTTTCAGCTCCCAAGTTTTATCCTATTGGAAAACAAAGTAAATATAAATGTATCCATGGACTGTATCTGTATATATATAATTTATATAAATTGTACTACTTATTGGGCTTATAGAAGACTTTGCCACTATTGAATGCTAGGTATAGTTTGGACAGAGATAACTTCTAACTTTGAGAATTTACTAAGGTCAAAAAGACCCCTTTTAAAAAATGACTCCATGGCATTTAGACCAAGGACAATGTCAAAGTGAGGCTTCAATATATGTCTTACTCTAAGTTATTACTGAATGTAAGTCATGTGCTGGCTTCTAATGAAAATTTCCCATTGAAAAAAATCAATGTTAATAACTGGAACTCGAGATCTGTAATGGGCTCTGCTGTTTTTCTGGCTTAGATTGTGTTCCAATAATATGCTGAGAACTGATGACCTATGAGCCATGGTCACTTCCTGATCCCATTTGATTCTTTGGGCTTTAGTTTTAAAAGGGTGACCAGAGAGGTTGCTTTCTAATAGAGAAGTTGAGCAAAAAAGAATCAGCCTGTAGGCTCATTGGCTCATCTCAGTGCTCATTGAATCGCTTCAATAAAGAAAACCAATACAATATTGTAAAGTAATTAGCCTCCAATTAAAATAAATAAATTTTTAAAAATTCAAAAAAAAAAAAAAAAAAGAAATCTATTGCCAGGATGGGGGCTTGCAAGGAAACTTCTTTTTCCAATAAAGAATTTTCTTTAAGGGAGTTGGTGAAAAATTATTCTAGAAGCAGACTAGAACCACTCTATATATCATAATGAAGCAGTGAATCTGAAGGCATTACCTGTCTGGTTACAGAAATAGACACGTATGCATGAAACCGAGACTGGTTGGTTGGGTCTGCTGGCTAGGGAAGAAGAAAATATCAAAAGATCCACATGAGAAGTAGAATGATTGGAGAGGGCATACATATAATAATAATATTTAGTAGTTAGATGCAGATATAAACCAAAGTGGTAACAAAAGTGACCCTAATGCCTAGACGCTTCCACTTGCATTGATGTTAGGTGTTCTACAGCTGAACAGTCTTATTAACTCAAGTTCCTACTTCCTAGTGAGCACCTCTAGATCTGAAAGCAAGCCTCAAACCAGGTGATATGAGTGTGTGCTCCATCGGACACAGCACAATCTGGAGAGAGTCTAAGGAGATATAGCACTCCATGACACTGTCTCCTAATGCTGTTTGCTACAAATCCTTGCATATCCAAACTGTTGGGTTAGCCACAAAGTTCATGTGGGTTTTTCCATAACGTCTTATGGAACTTTGTGGCCAACCTAGTAATTTTGCTATTATGTATGACAAGATATAATACACTATAAATTCTTAAGATCTATTTTTTTTTCTTTGGTGACTTTCCCTGTTAATAGAGCAAGATGAAAACTACTGAGTGAAGGTGTATTTATATAGTCATTACCGACCTGAAGTCCTAAGCTCTGCTTTTCTGCTCACTGAATCCCACATTTATTTAATAAAAGCATAAAAGCATAATGGATACAACTATTCATGTTTTCGGACTTATTCACATCCTTAAAGAGTAACAGTTACGAGGGAATGTTCATAAAATAAAGTAGCTATTTTTCAGTTAGTTATTATTCACGGGCATGAAAAGATGTTCCAAAACAGATTGAGAAGTCCATTGCATGTTTTATGGTATATGATAGCTTTATTTTCTGGCTTATCAAGCATACCTCTTTTCTAGTTACTTTGTTTTTCTCTGAAAAGAATTAAAAAGATGGATTGGTTTGATCCTATGTGAGCACAGTTGTTAATTAATATAAAAGTTTCTTAGAAAGTTATGATTTTTCGTATTTATAGAACAAGAACAGCATATAGATAATCTATCATAGAAACTTGGCATTTATGATATATTAGTTTTCTATAAACATCAAATTGGAGAGGAAGGTTACATTTTCTTTTGATTATAATAACAATTTGAAAGCCATCTGTTCTTGAAAATTTTACTAAAATATATAATGGAACTGGTATTTTATATGCCAGTCCTTCGTGAGGAGTATTTTAAGATTTTTCACATGCTGCTTCAATTCTGTGTAGAATAAATGATGATTTAATTGTGGATTTTGACATTATTGCTACCAGATAAAAATTATTACAGGATATTAGAAGTGGACAAAGAACTATCAAATGATGGTTATAAGTCTTTGTGTGTTTGCACATGTGCACATGTGTGTGTGTGTGTGTGTGTGTGTATATATATATATATATAGAGAGAGAGAGAGAGAGAGAGAGATGCATTCTAGATGGATACCATTAAGATTGGTTTTTGATAAACCTCTTACTCTGACCCTTGCCTCCTAAACAAATAATCAGGCATCACCACTGCTCTTTTGTAATATTATTCATCTCGTTCTTCAGTGTAAAATTACTAGTAATGCTAAGGTGTATTGGGAAGGTGTTGAGATTTGCTCTGGGCACCCCACATTGCTCTGGAAAGGACTGATGCTTTTTTCTTTAACTGTGATAGCTCAATTGTCTTGTGTTTCAATGATTTCCAATTTGAAGGTGTATATTTGGGATAAGTACACAAAGTTATATTTGTAAGCTATTTCCTTTTCTTCTTCTCAGCATCCTCTTTGGAATGATTATTGGACCCTAGTTGGGAGATCTAGAAGTAAATTCCTGCATAGTGATCACTAGTTGAGAGCATAGGTTCGGAAGTCATCCTGTTGTGGCTTAAGTCACAGTAGCTACTAATCACATGACTTGGGAATTGTGTAGCTTTTCTCTAAACTTTCGTTTTCTCAGATATGAAATGACAATTGAAATATTTATTATTTCATAGAATTTATTCGAGAGTGAAAAGGGACTAAGGTTGCAAGGCAATTAGAGTACTAATAAAATCTGGGAAAATAAATTTTCAAAAAATATATAATATCATGTAAGAAACAAATTGCCAGTCCAGGTTCAATGCGTGATACAGGATGCTTGGGGCTGGTGCACTGGGATGATCCAGAGGGATGGTATGGGGAGGGAGGTGGGAGGGGGGTTCAGGGTTGGGAACATGTATACACCCGTGGCGGATTCATGTTGATGTATGGCAAAACCAGTACAATATTGTAAAGTAATTAGCCTCTAACTAAAATACATAAATTTAAATTAAAAAAAAGAAAACAAAAACAACAACAAAAATATATTTTTTAATTGCTTTATCTTTTTTTAAATTTAATTTTATTTTTTAACTTTAGGGACAGCAAAAAAATATTTTTTGGTACTGAGACTATTATCGCCATCATCATTCTCTTGTTACACGTGGATTTGGAAATGTCATCCCAACCTTCTTGGCCTGTTTGTTTCAAATGAGGAGGATGGACTAGCTGGTTCTAAATTTCCCTCTAGCTTTGACACTATGAGTTTAAAATAAAGTAATACAAAGTGAGGAATTAAATCCTTTTTCTTAATGTATAAAAAAGGAAGAAGAAAAAGCTCCTCATGCCTGGATTCCCTTCCAAGTTTACTAGAATTATGATTATGTAGCATTTTGAATATAGAGTTTATTCAGGAAATCATTAAGTTCACTTAACTTCATATTGTGTTAACTGTGGAAACACTGGAA
>NW_011494772.1:6469669-6472186 GCF_000754665.1 Bison bison bison | reverse complement strand
TGGAACTTAACGATAGTCTTCTCTTAAGATTCTTCTTGAGGACTGTATAACTTTTAAAATTGAAATTTCTTAATTTTAGAAGGTGTTGATCATCCTTATGGCTTATTATGTAACCATGTAAACATGTATAATCATTAAAATTATATTTATATATGTTTATATATATAAGATACATTATTGAACCTATCAATTCACAGCTTGCTATTTTTGTTTAAATTTGTATTTTTGACATTGATCCATTTTGGTAAAAGTGACAACTCTATTCTTCTTAGCTACTGTATATGATTCAGCTATACGAACATATAATATCCCTTTGAGTATTTAAGCATTTTTAGTACTAAAAACAGTGTCAAAATGAACACTCCAGTGTGTTTTATCATTATATGTATATGTATATACATATACATATATATATATGTATATGTGTATGTATATCCGGAACTGGAATTGAAAATGTTTTGTGGTTTCCACAATTAATTTTACTCTCAATTTTAAGCATGCAGTATTAGTTTTATGTACATGATGAATCTCTTTATGCCATTAAAGTTGATGACTAACTAGAGTATCATTTTACTCTGAACTTCAGAGAAATGATATATGCAATGTTTACATAAATGCATTGAAAAGTCATATTTGTATATGTTCATAGAACTGGTACAGTGTTATAATGCATCAATTTACTTAAATAACTACTTATAAATAGTGTCCAAGTATAATTTTTTGCTTGACTGTACTCAAGTAGTTATTTTGGAAGTCCTTTTTAAGCATTCATAGGTTTAATGGCCTATTTTGCAAACTGATAGTGAAAAATTTTCAAGTGAGTGTTGAGAATATGAGGTTCAAGACGAATGAACTTTCATATTAATCATTATAGTGAGAACACAAAATAGAAGCATGATTTTCAAATTATCTCCTTGTAAGCAGGATGATTTGTAAATGCACAGTGAATATTAGATATGGAATGAGAATGATAATACATTTCTCTAAGGCTGTAATTTATTATACTTTTCATTACCCATGCCTCTCAATATGCAGAATTTAAAATGCAATGGCCAGAAGACAGGGAAGTGTTACTAGAAGAATGTGGACATGGACTCCAGGACTGCTGATAATGACTGTGATCTTTTGGAGTCAGCAGGGGAATGGACAAGGCCAAGGTAGGTGCGAGCATGTTTTCATATTCTGAGCACTGGATGTGAGTTTCACATTGAGATTACATGGACCTTGGGTTGATGTTTTAAGTGACTTCTTGTAATCTGTCCCCAATTTTTTTTTTGTCAAAGTGGTCTGTAATGGTTCTGAAAGCAGTTAAATTGAACTAGAATTTGGTGTAAGCTGGTATTATCAAATTTGAAGTCATTGCTTCAAGACCGGCTGTGTTACAATAGATGCTATATATATATATATAGAGCTATATTTGTGCGTGTTTATGTGACTCCACAAGAATCTATTAGTTAAAGGTATTATATTTTTGAAGTGAAGCTTTTGGATTTCTTTCCTTGAGTGACTTTTATGTTTTAATTGTTTAAAATTTCAAGAATCTAGTCTTTAAAGGGAATGATGTTATTCAGAAATTAAGTAGAAAATTTGGCATTCCTCATTGCCTTGCCAAGTGTATATGGAAGAGGTTAATGGTAGAGAGGAGCTTCAGGTCTGTTGTGTCCTAACATATCCTTTGCAGAGTTGAAAAACACCATAGATTTTGTAATATGGTTTTTTAATATACCAGTTTTATAAATAGTTCCATGGAGTGGTTTATGCCAAAGCTGGTGTCTATGAAATGTGTTTTGTGATAGGCGTTATTTTTGGAGATGTGTTGCCTACTCAGATACACATAGCAATTGAATTTTTTATATGATAAAAGAAGTGACCCCTATGAATTTTGTTTTGTCTTGGAGGAGAATCTGTTTTGTCTTGGAGGAGATTCCATTTTGTCATTTCTTCTGCATTTGTTAAGCCTTGAAATGTGTGAGCAGGAAATGCATGAGGGTGTTGCTCTAGATAAAACTGAAAATTTATAGTGGTTCATAGTGGTGTTGACCTCTGTTAGTCCTGTGGTTTCCAAAATATCCATAACATATTGTGCATATTCAAGTAAGAGTATTAACTCTTCTGAAAAGATTGTTCAAAAATAGCATTGTTTTCTTATAATATATAATTTCATTAATTTTTGAAATAAAATAGGAAGATGTTTTTCAAAAATAAAAAAGTTTGTGTCTTATATACAATTTGGTATATATAAATTTTAATAGTGAAATAGACTTTTTCTTTTATGTCATTAAGTGTTTATATTAGCATCTAATTACATTCTCATTTTTGCTTTTCTTTTTTGATAAAAATAGTGTAAGAAAATCATACTTAACACACTTTTTTTTTTTTTTTTTATCAAAGGTCTAAAACAAGAATCTGTAGGCAGCATTTCTGTTGGCTAAGAGAGTTGTTTATTTCTCTGGCAATGTGTCGGATCACTAAAATGTAGCAGGACAACTGTCTCTCTGCAGTGGTGATCCAACAGTG
>NW_011494772.1:6456241-6469569 GCF_000754665.1 Bison bison bison | reverse complement strand
CCAACAGTGCATTCAGTATTACAAGAGATTGCCAAAACCTTTCTGTGGCCATTATTTCCAGGGATTATGGCTTATCCTCACTGGTTAATAGCTTATCGGATATTTCAAATATTTGAGAAATAATATGTATCATTTCTCTTATTTATCGAAACTCTTTTATTCTTTCTTCAATATGGATTGCCTGGATATTCTTTCCTTTGATAGTGACCATCATTTGTAAAAACTATGCACCCAAATCAATACCATGCTCAGCTATATTGAAGCTTAATGGTTAATGCAAGTAAGTAATTTAATTTCTTTTAAAAGTATAAATCAAAATAAGCAAGGATTCAAAGAACAAAGCAACTTAATAGAAAGCATAATGGAATGCTTTAATATTATGGTTAAGGGAATTTTGCTTCCTTTACAGTGGCTTGAATGAATGAAGCAGATTTCTCAAGCATGATAAGCAAATTTTAATTTCAAGTACAACCCAAGCAGCATATTACCCTTTAGATCAGTAAGCCTCATCAAATATTACTTTCTTTTTCACTTTGGGACATATAAATATGCAGGATTCTGAAATAAAAATTTTAAAACTGAAATTTTAATCTGGCTATCTTTTTAAATAGAACTCTCAGTACTTCACTATTGATATGAAAATAATACATTAAAAATCTGTAGTAAAATTTCTTCTGTGTTAAGTTTATAGCTCACTCTTAAACTTTAATTATTGGGACCTCCAAGGTCTGGAATTTTGGTTAAGTGTCAATGAAGTATGATTTTTTGTAACAAATGTGCATGTAAAATTAATACAGTTATTTTCATGTAAATTTAAATTTCTTAGGGATAATAAGCAAGCTAAATTGTATTTTTTATACAAGTCCTCCATATTTATTAGTAGATTTTATTCTAATCATTTGTAAGTCATTGGAAAACCTGGATATTCTTTCCCCAAAAAAACACGTTAGGAATGGTAATTAAGTTTGAGGACAGAAGACAAAAATCCACTTACTCTAGAATGTATATGAAACATCATAATATTAATTCAACTGTATGCAACCACCACTTACAATGAATGTTATAGAAAATGCATTCTGAATTCTAAATAAGAATGTTGGCTAATGATCCCCTTCAGGGCATCAGGGTCAAATAAGGAGAAGAGAATGGAGAGAGTGGGTGGGAATCAGGTGGGTGTCCCTGGTCAGTTTTTTTTAATCTATCAAGAAAAGCATCCAATTGACATCTTTCCATGACATTTGCTGATCCTTAGACTGACACTCTCGGACTTAAACTCTACCCATTTCTATGCTGCTTAAGCGATAGCACATTACAGGCTGCATAAAAAGTGAGAATTAAGTCAATCCTTAAGTTAAGGTAGAATATACATCATTTTTAAAGCAAATATGTCTGCTATGCAAATAAAAGCAAGTAACATAAACATTCAGATTTTTTGGCTTTAAAGGAACTATTGTAAGATTTTTGTATACATATATATTTCCAAACACTAAATTACACATTGACTTTGAGGATAATCAAAATAAAACTAAATAATACCTGATATGTAATGGTGTACTTTCAAAACTCAACAGGTGGGAATTTTGTGGGAATTTTGACTGGGAAGAGAATTTTAAGAAGTGTAGGCAACAGTTATTATAATCAGAACTGAGACATTTTTTCCAAACTCAAAAGCACATTTTCTTTCTTTCCCCAAAAATATGCTCAAATAATAATGAGGTGTGTATAAAGGTAAAAGTGTAACTTATATGTAATTTATTTAAATAGTCACTGAGATGCCAGTGAACTTAAAGGCAATGTGAGGCAGTTTGGCAATATGAATGCTTGTTAAAAATTAAAAAAAAAAATATTTGACTTTTAACATTCAAAGCCATTCAAAATATTGCTAGGTAAATAATAAAAATGTATTTCTCTTTTAATGGCTTCAGTAAAGGAGTTCTGTTTATTCAGGTACATAATAAAGGCATGCTATTTTTCTGGTACATCTTAAGAATGATAGAAGAATAAATATGTCAGTCTCTAAAAACAAATTTGTAAGAGTTTTAGATTTAGCACTACTTTTCTTATTTTTGTAGCTAAAATAGGGTTTAAATACAGTAATAACTTTTAATATATGATCCTGAGTGCACCTAGAATTTTAATCAGTTTGATTTCCATGAAAGTATACATGTTAAAATTCCGAGTAGTCACCCTAAAGCTAGATACAAGAGAGTTTGAAATTTTGAGAAGGTAAGCGGAGATCATTCATATAACATATTACTTTTGAAGACAAATCAATTTATTTTATCTTCCATTTTCATGACCAGATTTTGTGTTATATACTGAGCACTTGAAAAATAAAACCTGAAAATATTTAACATTTATAATCTTTAGTTTTATGATCTTCATCATGAAATATTTTAGTTAAGAGGCACTATTTTGAAAAAATTATTTGGCTGTCCTATTTTACAAGTTGTTAAAGTATATTATTTTTGAATCATCATATTTATACAAAGCTAATCACTTGTGTTTTGCATTCATCACACGTTCATATTTTTCTCTAGAATGATCAGAGTAAACTTTGTGAGGATGGATGGACAGAGAGCTAGAGAGTCTCTCTATATTTGTATCTTTCTCTTTTTCCCTTGAAATCTTTTCCCAGTGTGTGCAAAGTTTATTTTGTTTCTCTCATTTTCTCTTTCATTCAATAAATTTCAATGATTATGTAATTTTATCAGTAAATGAGGGTAATATTCAACTTTGAGTTGAGGTTTATAAGTATAGCTTTTAATTAGAATATCTCAGAGATGTGATCCATGAGTTTTAATAACATCTTAGAGTCTCTACTGGTGATGAATAATTACCTTGAAGGAGCTTAATGCCACTGAGGTTTATGTTCCTCAGGGTTATGTGGGTAAAATATTTACATCTTATAATTGGATGTTTAAGAGAGGTAAGCTCAGACATTTGGCAGTGAACATTGCAAGATGTTTATTTGTGTATCTCAGGAAATCTGACCTTAATTTGTTATTCAGTCGCTCAGTTGTGTTCAACTTTTTGTGACCTGATGGACTTCGGTACTCCAGGTTTCCCTGTCCTTCACTATCTCCCAGAACTTGCTTAAACTCATGGCCACAGAGTCAATGATGCCATCCAACCACCTCATCCTCTTTCACCCTAGTCTCCTGCCCTCAGTCTTTACACTATCAGAATCTTTTCCAATGATTCAGCTCTTAGCTTCATGTGGCCAAAGTTTTGGAGCTTTAGCATCTGTCCTTCCAATGAATATTCAGGGTTGATTTCCTTTTTAATTGACTGGTTTGATCTCCTTGCTGTCCAAGGGACTCTCAAGAGTCTTTTCCAGCACCACAGTTAGTTTAAGCTAAGTAGTGATGGAATTGAAGTCTTATTTTATCAAATGTAAAGAATTTCCCATTGTTCTAGTTAAGGTGTGTGTATGTGTATATACATACAAAAATACATATGTCAGAATTTAATTTAGTCCAATGCAGACTTAGGGCTTCCCTTCTGGCTCAACTGGTAAAGAATCCTCCTGTAATGCAGGAGACCTGGGTTCAGTCCCTGGGTTGGGAAGATCCCCTGGAGAAGGGAAAGGCTTCCCACTTCAGTATTCTTGCCTGGATAATTCCCATGGACTATATAGTCCATGGGGTTGCAAAGAGTCAGACACGACTGAGTGACTCCTAATGAATGAATGAATGCAGACTTACGTATATCCACTTTAGTTTTGTTTTAAACTTAAAATATAAATGCATATATCCAAATATTAAAAAACCTGTAAATGCCCACCTCAACAACATTTAAAATCCTACGAATAATCTTACCAGTACATTTTTTTTTAGTGTTCTTACCTTCTTTTGATCATAAATGTCATTGCCATGGGGGCAAAAAAGGCTAGCTGCAAAATATTCCATTTTTATGGGAGAAGAACATGCTAATTGATGCCCTTCTATTTACTGAAATTATAAAACATTACCCAACATTCAGATGGCATTTGTTCCCAGTATTTTAAAAGTATTTTACAGTGTAACATAATAAAGTATATTTTAATTCTCATTAATTATTTTATTATTCAAGGTAAATCTCATTTTATGATGGTTCCCTTCAACTCTAAAACAATAAATTTATTTAGGGAGAAATTATTTTAAACATTTTTTCCATGAGCCTTTAGCATTTTTTATTGGGGAACTTTAATGTTTTATTTTTGCACATTTAAAGACAGTGGGCACCTGGTTTAGAATTTAAATTTCATTTGACTTTTTGTTGCATTTGAAATTTGTTATGGAATTTGACTTGAAGAATAGATAAGTTTACAAGACATTATCTTCTATGTGATATGCTAGCTTTAGCTTTCTCCAGACACATCCATGGAGAGAAAAAAGAATTTAGACTGGGAATAAAGAGACCATAAATAGCTAAAGAGATAGAGGAGTAGAAGTAAGTGGTATAAACAGGAAAAAAGGGAGAAGTGATAGGAGCAGGTGTGAGAAATATGTAAGCTAGAAATATGTAATTCTAACATATGCTATTAATAGTAAAATATGATGTAAATTCTTAAGCTAATTTGCATATGAAGTTTTTAAGTAGAACTTTTGCCACAAAAAAATGGAATTAAGTTGGAAGAAGACAGAGGAAAGTGGCTTTCTCCAAGCAGGCACTTACCTTAGTCCACTTTATTTTGTAGTCATCCTCATAGACAACTTGTGGTATGAAGTGTTAAGACTGTGCTTTAAAAGCAACTTAAATTCTTTATGTACTGATTAAGGATAAACAGACTAAAGAACCTAGATATTGAAGTCAAGAGATTCAAAATAGTCTTGTATGTGAGACTGGGTATCTCAGTCTTTGGCAGAAAATACTGCTAATTCTAATTTTTTGTTTGTTTTTTTCTACCTCTTCAACCTATAATATCATACCTACCTCAGTGTAGAGAATCACTTCTCTGTCACTTATGAGGTGTCCTTTAAAAAACTCATGAATTACACATGAACTTCAAAGTTGCCAACTTAGATTTCAAGAGACTTAAAATTAATCTGGCACCTTTCCATGATGAAGGCTGGACACAGTGATCACAAGCTCGGTATTATTTTATGGGTTATGTGCCTCATCCGTTAGTGAGTTTGCCTCCCTAAATCATCATGTGTCTTGGCAAAAGGCTTTTTCTGAAAATTTAGAAATGCAGATCTATATCTGGTCATGTCACAGTGTGACCTGTTTATCAATTTAGCTTTATCAAAGTATAAACTGTGTTTAGTTTTTATAGTAAATGTATATAACATAATAATTGGGATGCAATATATCTTACACTTTTCTATATGATGATATTTCTTTTACTTATTTTTCCTGTGGTCATTTCTGATGCTCGTTTGTAAGATCTTTCTTTCTTTCTTTTTTCCTTATGTCTTTCTTCCTTAAATCCCTTAACTCAGATGTCACCTCCTCTGCCTCTTCCCAGAGTCTACATTATTATTTTGACATGCTGCTAAGTCACTTCAGTTGTGTTCGACTCTGTGCGACCCCATAAATGGCAGCTCACCAGGCTCCCCCATCCCTGGGATTCTCCAGGCAAGAGTACTGGAGTGGGGTGCCATTGCCTTCTTCAATTATTTTGACATAGCTTCCTGCAATTTACCAAGCTCCCCATATACAAGCAGATCAGTATTTCTCAATATACACTATACTTGTTAATTTGCATCTTTCCTTATTTATGTATAAGTTCCTTGATATCTCAGAGTGCATATTCATCTACTCAACAAAGCTTTATATTTACTTTGAACAGCTTAGAAAACTGACAAAAAGCCCTGTCATCATGAAACTTGAATTCTAATGTGACAGACAGATGACAGACAATGAGCCATGTAAATATGTGAAGTATGGGTAGTTAGGGAGAAGGCAATGGCACCACACTCCAGTACTCTTGCCTGGAGAATCCCATGGGCGGAGGAGCCTGGTAGACTGCAGTCCATGGGGTCGCTAGGAGTCGGACATGACTGGGTGACTTCACTTTCACTTTTTACTGTCATGCATTGGAGAAGGAAATGGCAACCCACTCCAGTGTTCTTGCCTGGAGAATCCCAGGGACGGGGGAGCCTGGTGGGCCGCCGTCTATGGGGTTGCACAGAGTCAGACAGGACTGAAGTGACTTAGTAGTATGGGTAGTTAGATGGTGAAAAATATTGCTGTGATGGAGACCAGATAATTCTGAGAGGCTGTTTTTATTGGGTAGTTAGAAATTGCCTCACAGAGAAAATAGCAGTTGAAAGTGCAAGGCAGAGAGAGACTGAGCACACAGATTTGGGGCAAGAACATTCCTTGCAAGGGTACAAGGGTCATGCCTGGTGTTATGTAAGAACAACAAAAAAAATATGTGGCTGGAGCAAAATGCATGTGGTGAGGAATTAGGAGAAGAGGTAATAAATGGCATAAGGGAAGCCTGGTGTGCTGCAGTCCATGGGGTTACCAAGAGTTGAACATGACTGAGCGACTGAACTGATCTGAGGAAGGGACGGACACCAGTGAGAGTCTTACTTGCAGTGGCAATGAGTTTGACTTTTGTTGGAGTGAAGTGGAAACTATAAAAGGACGTTGGGATCTCTTTTGGTAATTCACTTAGAGTTTTCAAATTACGCAGTGGTCACTACTTAGGAGTCAATGACATCTTTTTACTGCTCTTGCGGTCAACTACAAACTAGTATGTCAATGTAATGTTAAATTTTATTTTAAATGATTTGTTTTCTATTACTGAGTATCTCTTTATAAATTAATTTGACAGCTTTCCAGAATGGTAAGCCAGTGCAAATTTAACATAATGTATAACAAATTCTTCATCAGCTTTAGGTGTTTTATTGAATTTGCTAATTAGAAAAGGCATTTGTTCTGTTGGGAAATGTTGACAGAACTTCTTTTGAATTACTATCACATCCATCAACACCATATTAAGTTGTAGACAGTCATAATGAGCTAATAGCCCTAAGTGTACCTTTCATCTCTATGGTCAAGGGTGCTTGAACATGGGAAAATTCACTGGCTTCAAATCTGGGAACTCAGAATTGCCAGCAGTGTTTTTGTTTGTTTCCTGGTGGAATTATCCTTCCATATAAACGTGACTCCTTATACCAAGCAAACATTTACTCTATTTTGTCTTACCTTATGCCTCTTTTCCTCTCAAATAAAGGTTTTTGGGGAAATTAAACTCTCAATTTAGAAAAAAGAAATTCTAAGGACATGAAATAATATGCATTTTGTAAGTGAGTAGAAAGCCAGAGGAGGGATAAGGAGATAAGTACAGAGAGGGAAGAAAAAAAAATTATCACACCTAATCTTCTTCCTAGTAGTAAACTCTTCATATCCATTCACTATAGCTAGATATAGAGAGGTCAAGAAATTCTCTCTCTGAAGACATGGTGTTTCAGTTTAGATTGGAATGAAGAGAACGAGGCAGGTCTTTCAAAGATACAGGGTGTTCTAAGCAAAAATAACAACATACAAAAAGATTCTGAAATAAAAATTAGCTTGCTATTTTCTTGAGAAGGCTAGTTTGGCTGCAATAAAGAAAGGGCACAGGCGACATGTGAAGATAGGACCTCGCAAAAGACCAGAAAAAATAGGATCTTGTAGGCAGTGTTCAGATGCCAAACAAATCTATTGAAAGGTTTAATATATAGATGTGATATGGTTAGATTTATTCTTGCCCAGTTCCTTATATCTACATGGAGGTTGTATTATTGGGGAGGGATAAAACAGTGGTTGAAGAGGGGTCCTTTAGCTTATGATTATACCTATCCAGGTGAAAGACTGTGGTTGGGATTATGATTGTAGCAATAAAGTTGGACAAAGTTTGTTGAGACTGGAAATTGTTTTGAAGGTAGAGCTGATAGGATTTATTGATCAAGCATTGCATTTTGGATTTAGGGGCATGGGGTTATCATATTTTATTGGATTGGGGAAGTTTGATGACATGGGATAGATCTCAAGTGGCAGAGATATAGGTAAGTACCTGAGTTGGTTGATTTAACTTATTTTTTCCTGTTGGGATACCTGTTAGAATTCAAGTGGAAATATGAAGTAGGCATCAAGAAGCTGACTTGGCTAGAGGTATAGGTTTGAAAATCGTAGGCTATATATCATATTTAAATACTGTGTCTAGGTCAGGCATTGGTGAGCTATAGCCCATCAGGTTAGATATGTTCTACTGCCTGATTTTATGTGATCCACGAGCTAGAAGTATATTCTTTACATTTTAAGTATAAAATGTAAAATGTTCAAAGCATTTATCTGTCTCTTGACAGGGACAATTGCTCAAATTTGCCTTGGGCCATGAAGCTCACAATATTTACTGTCTGGCTCTTCACCAAAAATTTTGCTTACCCTTGGTTTAGATGAAACTATAAGAGGTTTATAGTTTACTTCTTTCTTCTGACAAAGAAGATGGCAGCATAATCGTGTAAATTAAAATTATGTCCACTGTAGTGTACAAGGTAGAGAATTAAAGCCTAGTAGTAATAGACATTGGAGAAGGAAATGGCAAGCCACTCCAGTGTTCTTGCCTGGAGAATCCCAGGGACGGGGGAGCCTGGTGGGCTGCCGTCTATGGGGTCGCACAGAGTCAGACATGACTGAAGCGACTAAGCAGCAGCAGTAATAGACATTAAAACTTTAAAACAATGCTTTAATTATCAACATGATTACTGAAACTTGGGGAGTAAAAGGATATCACCATCAGACTATTCTTTCTATCTTACAAGGAGCCTAGGCAGGAAGCGAGCATTTGAAGAAGAGAGAAGGCTAATGTGGTTTGAACAAAGAAAGCACACAGGAAGATGACATTAGATCTGGCTGGAGATTGAAGGAGGGGGTTACAAAATAGTTCAAGCTTTTTAGAGTGATCTTTAGAGAAAGATCCCTTCCCCACTCTGAAGGGGAGGAAATCTAATCATATCTGATGGGAGATGGTCACTCTGATGGCATGTGAAGCCAGAATGGAAGGAAGTCAATATGGATGAGGAATTAAAATTGCCCATTGGTATTAGTAAAGACCCCAGGTAGCCTCAGTGAGGGGAGGTTTGGTACAAAATCCATACGGCACAGTTAAGAGTGAATGGGATAAGGGCCTAGTTATTATGTTTAGTGAAATTTTGTAGTCTTCTCACTGTATTAAGATACAGATATGGTCAAAATAAGGAGCTTTTGGCTTGCTGTTGTTGTTTTTGAAACTTAGATTTGTAAATCTAACCCCTGGAGATTGTGATATAATAAGTATATAACAGGGCCAGAATTTTTTTCTAAACTCTCTTAGTGAAGAGACTGCCAATCATGGCTCTATTGATACTGAAATACTTCCTGACACTTTATATTTTTTACACCTTCGTTATTTTTGCACATACAGGAAGTTTTGCCGTAGCCCCATGCAAATGCTTAAATTTAGTGCAGCTCAAATATGTCCTTCCATCTGCAGTTTCCATGGTTCCTCTCATGGAGTATAGCTCTCCCTGCTCAAATCTGCCCTGTAGTGCTAAGATGATGTGCTAGTCTCATAACAGAATCATCACATTGTATAGTAATGTCCATACTACCCTCACTTGAAAATAACCTCTCCATGAGTCCTGAAATTATACTATTCCTCTGAGATGTAATCCTACTTATACTCAACTGATTAAGCAAATTCTTCTCTTTTGAATATACCATAGCATCTAATTTGAATATCCCTTTTTCCATTATGCTGCTTAGCAAGTGAGTTATGTGGGCTTCCCAATGGCTCAGTGGTGAAGAATCCACCCCCAGTGCAAGAGACACAGGGGATAAAAGTTCAATCCCTGGATTGGGAAGATCCTCTGAGGAGGAAATGGCAACCCACTGACGTATTCTTGCCTGGAAGATTCCATGGACAGAGGAGCTTGGCAGACTTCAGTCCATGGGTTGCAAAGAGTTGGACATGACTTTGAGCAACTGACTGAGTTGGACACCACTATTTCACATGAGTGAATTATGTTATGGAAACAGATTTTAGCAGCCTACAAACACGTTCAAATCTAAACCTTACAATAAACATTAATGTCTGTGTGCCAAGTCACTTCAGTCATGACCGACTCTTTGTGACCTCATGGACCGTAGCCCATCAAGTTCCTCTGTCCATGGGACTCTCCAGGCAAGGATACTGGAGTGGGTTGCCATGCCCTTCTCCAAGGGATCTTTCTAACCCAGGGATTGAACCTGCATTGGTAACTGGATTTTTTACCCCTAGCACCACCTGGGAATTCGAAAGGTTAAAGTCTAGTCAACATCTATAAAGTTATTTCTTTCCATATAGTATTTATAGCCTTTATTGTTGTTTTCAAAGTGATTAATGTTTATTTTGGAATAATGCACCATGACGATTAGAATGATAAATGTATAATTCTTATACAAAGATAATATTTTTGTATCTAAAAGACCACTTATCAAAAGCAAAAGCCAAGTGTTACCTGTTTATGTTTCTACTTGACTACTGAACTGGTTTCAAATCATATTTTTCAGTTTGAGCATATTTACTTATTTTTGTTGAAATAATTATATGCTATCTTTGAATGCTTTTCTTTCTTTTTTGGGGGGTCATAATGGGTACATGATTTATTCACCTTCCGGCTCAAGTTCCTCCCAGATTTACTATTCAAGAACAGCCTAGGGCTTTCAGTTCAGTTCAGTTCAGTCGCTCAGTTGTGTCCGACTCTTTGCGACCTCATGAATCGCAGCATGCCAGGCCTCCCTGTCCATCACCAACTCCCGGAGTTCACTCAGACTCACGTTCATCGAGTCAGTGATGCCATCCAGCCATCTCATCCTCTGTTGTCCCCTTCTTTTATTTCTTAATATGCTTATGTGCCATTCACTATCTCTGTACACCACCACCACCCCCGCCCCCAACATCCATTTCTTAGATATCTCTCTTTGGTATGCTTTAACTCTGAGGATTCTTCCATTTTGGAAGTTCTATTGGTTTCTAATAATTTTTACTTTCCTTGCAAATAAATAGATATTCTTTCTGATGTGCTTGAGAATTTATCTCAGAAGCATTCCATAGTACCTTTTACCCATAAGTCCTCAGAGATCTCTTTAAGAATACTGCTTTAACACATCACCTAATATAAAGCTTCAAGGACATGATGTCTGCTAACTTTGCTTTGACATAGTTTGAAACATTCATTAAGTATGGGCTAGTGGAAAGTTTGTACTTTTTTCCCCTTTAGCCTTACATCATCTTAAAAATATTCAGAAACATTTAATTTTTGTGTTTTGGAAAATAGTCCCTTTCTGAATAAAGCTGGTTTCTCAGTCAACTTTGTATGTCAATGTTGAATACATAGAGTATTATATGAACACTCATTCACTGGGCTAGGAAACATTGCTAGACAAATCAGGAGAAAAAATAAATTCTTCTTGTTGTTCATACTCCAGAGATGACTCTTCTGAAAGCTATTTGAATTTATTATAAATTACAGTTGTGTTTAACTTTAATTTGTTTGTAATCTGAACTTTATGCATACTGCATTAGTTCTTATGATTAATCATTTTTGTATGCTAAATCATTTATTAACAAATGGCTTGTCCTTGAGAAAGAATTTTAATGCTAAAGTTACATTAAATGTCAGCTAGAATTCAGTGCCAGTAGCTGCATCACAAAAAAATTGACAAAATTGATGTACAGTCTCTAAAATCATAGTGGCACTGAATTCAGAGTTGTCCCCCAAATTTAAACTTTCATCCTAAAATTGATAATTCCCTTTGTACAAAGAAAAGCCAAATAAAAAACAAAACAGTAAACTCATTAAAAAAAAAAATTAGAGGTCAGATTTCTCTTGCAGGCTGTCCAATCCCTTTCTTTTTCTTTCCACACTCCCCACATACCCACATGTTAGTATATAGTTTGTACATTTAGAGCACGTATCATAAGAGAACATGTTCACTGTGGTGAAAAAAAATGTAGTATTACATGTTTGAGATTATATCTTAATTATGTGAAAGATAGATTTACATGTAAACTAAATTCTATTTATGATATAGTTCTATTCCAATGTGTTTTGTGGGTAGACTAAGAACATATTTCAGGGAAATCTTATTAGGAGACACATCATACAGAATAGAGGAAAATGTACGTATGTCTTTTAATTTTGAAATGATTGGAAATGAGTAGTCCTTCTCTGGTAAGACATGTTTTCATTAGGATTGGCACATTCTTTCTGTAAAGGACTAGACAATTAATAATATTTTAGGCTTTCTGACCATATTTAGTCTCTCTCTCTTTCCTTATCTTCCTCTTCTTCATTCTCACAACTTTGTAAAACTGAAAACTGTTCTTAGCTCTCAGGCATAGAAAGTAAAGCATGGACCATTGTTTATTGTGGTCTGTGGGCCCAGAGTTTGTAGATCCCTTTACATCTTCAGAGTGCTGTTTTCTTTTTAAATGTAGTATGTTTACAGTCAGCGGTGCTTATAGCGGAGACAAATTAGCCTAGGTGAGCTTTGAGCTTCAGTGCAGTAGAAATGCCATGGCAGCAAATCTCTGCTTTGAAAAAAGTTACACACTATGCATTCATTCTTAGACTAGAAATACATGAAAGCTACTTCTTTTTTTTTTAATTTAATTTTATTTTTAAACTTTACATAACTGTATTAGTTTTGCCAAATATCAAAATGAATCCGCCACAGGTATACATGTGTTCCCCATCCTGAACCCTCCTCCCTCCTCCCTCCTCCCTCCCCATACCATCCCTCTGGATCATCCCAGTGCACTAGCCCCCCAAGCATCCAGTATCGTGCATCAAACCTGGACTGGCATCTCGTTTCTTGCATGATATTTTACATGTTTCAATGTCATTCTCCCAAATCTTCCCACCCTCTCCCTCTCCCACAGAGTCCATAAGACTGTTCTATACATCAGTGTCTCTTTTGCTGTCTCGTACACCGGGTTATTGTTACCATCTTTATAAATTCCATATATATGCGTTAGTATACTGTATTGATGTTTTTCCTTCTGGCTTACTTCACTCTGTATAATAGGCTCCAGTTTCATCCACCTCATTAGAACTGATTCAAATGTATTCTTTTCAATGGCTGAGTAATACTCCATTGTGTATATGTACCACTGCTTTCTTATCCATTCATCTGCTGATGGACATCTAGGTTGCTTCCATGTCCTGGCTACTATAAACAGTGCTGCGATGAACATTGGGGTACACGTGTCTCTTTCCCTTCTGGTTTCCTCAGTGTGTATGCCCAGCAGTGGGATTGCTGGATCATAAGGCAGTTCTATTTCCAGTTTTTTAAGGAATCTCCACACTGTTCTCCATAGTGGCTGT
>NW_011494772.1:6433633-6456137 GCF_000754665.1 Bison bison bison | reverse complement strand
CCATTTTTTGATTGGGTCATTTATTTTTCTGGAGTTGAGCTGTAGGAGTTGCTTGTATATTTTTGAGATTAGTTGTTTGTCCGTTGCTTCATTTGCTATTATTTTCTCCCATTCTGAAGGCTGTCTTTTCACCTTGCTGATAGTTTCCTTTGATGTGCAGAAGCTTTTACGGTTAATTAGGTCCCATTTGTTTACTGAAAGCTACTTCTTTAAAGGACTTTTCTTAAGTTTTTAGTGCATCTACTCATGTATGGTGCACCAATGGCCTTTTCAATTTGAACCTTCATGCAATGAGAAGTTCCAAATCTTTTTTCCTAAACAATTTTATATCTACCATGCCTTATGTACATTTTGCTGCTACTTTTTTTAGTAAATATAATGGTACAATCTCAGCATTGTGTTTTTTCAAGCAAAGTGAAATCAGAACGTTAGATAATATTCATATTAAGTTGAAGTGCAAGGTATTATTAGAGGGATGGTATGGGGAGGGAGGAGGGAGGAGGGTTCAGAATGGGGAACACATGTATACCTGTGGCGGATTCATCTTGATATTTGGCAAAACTAATAAAATTTTGTAAAGTTTAAACATAAAATAAAATTTAAAAGAAAAAAAAAGAAAAAAATCGATCTTTTGATAAATGATAAAAGATAAATATTTATCTTTTGATAAATAAATAATATGCAGAGGACAGCATATTAAAGGGTAGACTTTAATATCTTATACTTAAAGATCTGATTCATTAAGTCCATCATGTCCCAGAAATAGGTCTTAAACCAAAATTGCAGTGCCTCACGAGACTATCATAACATGGGGTTTTGTGGAGAAAGTGAAGTTAATGTGCCCCTAGTGTGTCTCTCTTTGTATCAAACAGTATTTAAGTCAACTATACAATGAGCTATTTGGGTCTCAAGAGCAAATTCTGACGCTGGAGGTGAAAATGTTTTTACTATGATTATTGAAATAAATTTCTATGGAGATATGCTTTTGCAACATAAAGAATGAATTTATATTGTTGAAAGAAAAAGAATCTAGAAAAGCAGTGTAAGTACACTTGTCAGGCACTTTCCAAACTTGTGTCAGATTTTGTATGACTAGGTGGAAAAATCTGCTCTACTTGTTTCATAGACTATTTCTTAAGCAGTTTCAGGTTGACAGAAAAGCACTGAATGAAAAGTATAGAGTTCCCATTTCCCCTGTACTCCCAGCCCAGTTTCTCCTATTTTTACTGTGTTGTTGTTGCATTAGTGTGAGATTTTTATTGCAAGTGACCCATATTGATACACTATTAGTAACCACAGTCCATAGTTTACATTAGGGATCACCGTTTGTGTTTTACTTTCTATAGATTTGAGAAATGTATGCAAATGCACTCACCATTATCGTTTCGTACCGAGTAATTGTTTCACTGCCCTAAAAATCCTGTGCTCCATCATTCTTCTGCAGAACTTCTTTTTTTTTACCCTCAGTGTAACGTCAAGTACTTCTTTGAAAGATTCTAAGCCCAGAAATGTAGAAAGCTTTCTACCATTTCAGATAACTTAATATGCAAACACTACACAGGAGTCCTTGAAACAGTCATAGAGTCTAAAAGCTCTCACATCCAAACAAGATTAAAAAATGAAAAAAAAGAAACAAATATGACTCAGATTCTGATTCTATTTGTTTTTTATTTTCAGTTCAAGAACAGATTACTGAAAAGTATAAGCAAGGCATGTAGTCATTATTTTTGCAATGAAATGCCTTGTAAAAGTTAGCAAATCACCTCGAGTCTGATTTACATTACTGTCATTAAACGGAAGTGTAATTAACCAAAGATGAGAAATCTTTTTTGTAGTATATTTTGTTCAGCAAAGTGTATCTTTTATTATTTTTGTTTCTCCTTTGCTGTTTCTCTAGTATGGTTTCTGTATTGCTGACATGGACTTGTTAATCTCAAGTAATTTGTGATACACTTGTCTCCCCCACGTACTTCACACCCTTTCTGTCCATGTAGTCAGCATAAAGGAAGCATGTCAAGAGGAAAGCATGTGCCATGTACCTTCTAGGTAGAGGGGAAAGGTGATAAGTGGATCTCCCATGTCTGAACTTCCTTCTGCAGCCTTTCCATTTGAGGCATATAAGTTTTCTGCTGCTCAGGCCTCCCAGTCCTGCCACTCTCAGCTGTTTTGTTGCAGCAAAAACAGAAATGAGTGAACAGCCTTTGGCACATACCATCCAAACAGGCCTACAAGAGTCAAATTATCTTGGTTATTCTCTAGTTGTTACTACTAACAAACATTTGTATTTGGGTTGTCCTTCACAAAGCTAATTACTCTCTGATTCCATGTAGATTATACTCTACGCCTGGCATACTTCTCTCCCTACACTCTCTTGTAACATTCTACATTTCAGAAAGAAGGTCATGGGCTGACAACTTCAGAGGCACAAGACATAGAGAAGTTGTCTGATGCCAGCTGTGGCCGTTTTGAAACTTTGCAAGAGAAAAAAAATGCAAGACCTTCAAGAGTATATAAAAGCTCTCCCTATTCCCTAGAAAGGGAATCACAGTTCTTGAGAAACTAGCCTGCTGTGTTTCCTTTTTGCCTGGCAAAAATAATAAAGCTACTCTTTTTCTATTTCCTCCAAACTCTGTCTCCAATATTTTTGTCATTATTAGACAGGGAGCCAAGATTTTGGCAACACTGCTTGGTACAGTCTTGAAGCTAGATCTGTACTGTATCCCTGATATGGATAAGACAGTGCTTGTATCTTCATTTTCTAGGATACAGAGCAGAGACATAAGACTGAGCAGGCAGCGTGTCTCTTCTTTAATCATAAATCACCCATCCTTTCAATTCCTGCCACTTAGAGGACTAAACTGGATTCATGATTTACCCTCATTTGAGATACTAAGGCCAAGGGACACGCTTCATGGTATGCTTCTCCACCACTTTCTCCTCAAACTTGCCTTAGCAGAAAAGTTCCCAAACTGAAGCTAATGTATGTCCTCTCTCCTCAGCCCAAGCACAGTTTTCTAAGCAAACTATATAAATTTAGGGGAAATTGTGCACTTTAAGTTTGCTTTGAATTTCCTCATTTGCTGTGGATAGTAAAGCTCTGAGAAAAACTATAAAAGGACCATATTTGATGTTTTTTGCCTAGTATTTTGCAAACATTATGAAGAATAATGCAGAGCTAATGTTCTATGAGAAAACTGAGCAGAAAACCAGGTGTTCTGGGTGGTAGTATACATAAAAACAAAATTTAATCATGATATAAATGAATTTTTTTTAAGTATATGTGATCCATTTTATTTTGTTGTTCTTCAAGGAAGGTGATTAGAAGTTAGAAAATTAAGATCATGGAACACTCCAAATTAGAGAAAGGAATGCTACTGCATGATGGCAGCAGAAGGAAGTACTATGGAAATAAAATAAATTCACCCTTTTGCACTCTCCCTATTTAGTTTTTTGCTGGTACAAATGGAAACAAATCAATTTCATGGTTTTCTCATTGTAAATGTATAACTTAGCAGTGGCTGTAGCCAACATGCCGTGTATACAGCAAGAGATTAGATGTAGCTTTAACATTGTTATTTTGTTGATTTGCATGAGTGCCAGTGAGGAATTTCCACTTATGTTCCTGTTTTTAAGATGACTATTTAATTGAATTACAGAATTCGTTTTACAATAAGATTCTGAGTATAATATAAATATCTTTACAAGAAAACCATTTTGTATGCATGGGTCTGAGAGCAATTTAAAGTAGCTGTAACTGCATTCCAGACTTCCATTTCCTACTTTTTCAGAAAAGGAATGATCTTATAGTGTGGTTGTATAGGTCATAAAAGATAATGCTTATAAATATGCTGTTTTCACTCAAAGTGTGCTCTATAAACTT
Organism: Bison bison bison; assembly: GCF_000754665.1. Taxonomy (NCBI): domain Eukaryota; kingdom Metazoa; phylum Chordata; class Mammalia; order Artiodactyla; family Bovidae; genus Bison; species Bison bison. The sequence continues at coordinate 6,452,257 of NW_011494772.1, read as the reverse complement.
CTTTATTGTTAACATTTTGGGTTTATCAGACCACTGTTTGCTGGCAATCCAAATCTGACTCAGAGTAGGTTCTCTGTGTGGGAAGCAATACTTAAAGTTTAGAGCACAGAATGTCACCTTGACAATCTTAGTCTCCTACCCTTGCCACACGCCCTCACTGTGACCTTTTGTAACTGTTAAAAACAGCTTTTTATTATCTATAAGTTAGGCCATGACCTCAAATGACTGTCTTAGGAAAGATTAGTCTGTAAGAAGAGCTTTCCACAGTGGTTTGTCTAGATCAAGGACTATAGCGATGGCTGAGTGTTGCTAAACTAGAATACTTCACGCTGTAGCCTATACACCCATGCTTAATAAGGTGCCTACTATGCAGTATGAACTCAATCAGTGTTAGTGTTTTGACTACTCAGGAGTTAACTATGTTGTGTTTACCCTCCTTCAGGTGACAGCATTATCCCAAGACACCTTATTTAGCTGGAGCAAAAGCTCATGAGATCTGCTGCCTGTATTGTTAGGCTTTTTGTGCGCGTTTGGAAATAGACTGCCTTAATGGCACTGGAAAGCCATTTAAAATGACTCATTTTAGTTTCCTGTGAGTAATTTTTATGTCAACCATAATTACTTTGCACTTAACATTTTAATCTGGGGATGTGCAAATCCATTAGCATTTTCTTTGAAATATCATAAAGATATTAGATCACTGAAATGAATGTAAAAATATCTATCATTAGAAATCATCTTAGTAGACTATACAGTTAATATTTTTGTTGTTGTTCAGTTGCTAAATTGTGTCTGACTCTGCGACCCCATGGACTGCTGATGGAATTCTGTTCTTTATTTGTTCTCCATTTGGCCCCATCACTTCATGGCAAATAGGTGGGGAAACAATGGAAACAGTGACAGACTTTTTTTCTTGGGATCCAAAAGCACTGCAGATGGTGACGGAAGCCATGAAATTAAAAGATGCTTGCTTCTTGGAAGAAAAACTGTGACCAACCTAGACAGCATGTTAAAAAGCAGAGACATTACTTTGCCAACAAAGATCTGTCTAGTCAAAGCTATGGTTTTTCCAGTAGTCATGTATGGATGTGAGAGTTGGACCATAAAGAAAGCTGAGTGCCTAAGAATTGATGCTTTTGAACTGTGGTGTTGGAGAAGACTGTTGAGAGTCCCCTGGACTGCAAGGAGATCAAACCAGTCCTAAAGGAAATCAGTCCTGAATATTCATTGGAAGGACTGATGTTGAAGTTCCAATACTTTGGCCACTGATGCGAAGAACTAACTCATTGGAAAAGACCCTGATGCTGGGAAAGATTGAAGGCAGGAGGAGAAGGGGATGACAGAGGATGAGATGTTTGGATGGCATTACCCATTCCATGGACATGAATTTGAGCAGGCTCTGGGAGTTGGTGATGGACAGGGAAGCCTGATGTGCTGCAGTCAATGGGGTCGCAAACAGACAGGCACAACTTATGTAAGTTTATTCACTTATATAAACTTAAGTGAGTATAAGTTTATATTTCACTTAACTTGAATATAAAACAAAAATATAAGATTCAAGTGGGCAAGTATTCTTGATTTATTTGCTTAATGAACAATGACTGCACATAACAGTCACTCAATTAATATTCATTGTTTGACTTCATATTGAATGACACGTCTATTATTTATCACCAGTGACTCACACTAGCATTGGCCCAGAAGTAAGGAAAAAACAGACTAGACAATACATATTGATTCTTTCTGAGAAAATAGGGTTTTTTTTCTTTACAGTTATAACTCTAGTTGCTATTATGGCCTTAATGTTATTTTAGGCCATAATGGAGGATATTATGCAGGTTACACCTTAATAATACTATGAAATTTATTTTTCATTTACTGTAAAGAATTTATGATGGAGTTGATTATCTTAACTGATACTAATATCTACATATAAATATATGAATTATGTCATAACCTAATTTGAAAGAGAAGTTATACTTCTACCAGAATATTTTTAAATGGTACATATTTAAGTAAAATTACAGTTAATTTTAGTTTTAAAGGTTTTATTTAACTTCTTTGTTCCTGTTATTGAAATTCCTGCTCTAATAACCCAATCAGTTTATAATATTCATTTTAAGAAGGAAAACAAAGCCTAAAACATAATTTGTTTTGGTGATTATTTTCCTTGATTTATAATTAAGTAATTTAATAAAATATGCACAGGCCATTTTGTAGGAATGTCTGTTGGAACTACCCACATAATTTCCTGCATAAACTCTTAAGTAGAAAGTTTTTTTTTTTTTTTACATTAGTGTTCATGTTAAAATCAATGCCATTGAATGGTGTTTATTTTGCAAAGTCAAGCTGCTTAATGTGCAGAAAGACAACCTTCTGACTTCTAAAGCAGTATCTCTTTGATTCCTATCTATAATCTAATTAAAGTCTTTCCCAATAGAATTGTTATTTCAGTCAGTATTTCTGTTGACACTTAAAAATAGGGTTTGTCAGGACATGGGATATCCACTCTTATAAGTTATATGAAATTTCTCACTTTTAAAAATAGCATCTGAGGAAGGTTATGCAGCCTCATATGCAAAACAAAACCATCATCAGACTGTGTGCATAAATTAGTGCAGTGTGATGATTCTGGTTATTTTATTGATGTGTTCCTGAAAGTAGAGTCAATTTGGAAAAACACTGGTAAAAGGGATTTTTATTTCATCCTTGAAGATTAATTTGAGATAAATGATTGCATTTGATCTTTGCCTTCCTCCCTGCCTTTAACTTCCCATATTTCATCTCTAAAGCTAAATTTGCACTGGACTTAATACTGTATTTTATGTTTCTTACCAAACTGCTAGTTACAACTTTGTTAAATTTATATGCTGCTCAAAGAAAATCCCTGCTTGTTAATCTCTTACTTACATAAAAGATTAGTTCACCTTCAAATTTATAATCATTTAAGAGAGAATTTCTTATTAGAAATGTAAGAATTTTACTTTACATGTAATGTTCAAGACAAAAATAAAAATCATTGCATCAATGGCTTGCATATGTCATCCTGATAGAGAGCAACTGAGACTAGGAAAGGTGTCACTGTATCACTGAATGTTGCTGCTGCTAAGTCACTTCAGTCGTGTCCGACTCTGTGCGACCCCATAGACGGCGGCCCACCAGGCTCCTCCGTCCCTGGGATTCTCCAGGCAAGAACACTGGAGTGGGTTGCCATTTCCTTCTCCAATGCATGAGAGTGAAAAGTGAATGTGAAGTCGCTCACTTGTGTCCGACTCTTCGAGACTCCACAGACTGCAGCCTACCAGGCTCCTCCGTCCATGGGATTTTCCAGGCAAGAGTACTGGAGTGGGGTGCCATTGCCTTCTCCAATCACTAAATATAGACCCTGTTTAATTTTGAAATTAGGCGTAACCCAATTTTAGTACTTCATTGCTACAGTCCTTATATTTCTAGTGTGATTTTCATACAATGTGATTAACTGCTATGTTTTTGCCTGGAGTCCTATTCACACTTTCAGTAATCACAGAAATACCTATCGAACAACATTTATTCAGCAAATATTTATCATTGTTACTACAGACCAACACTCTCATAAGTAGGGGATATGCAATGCTAAGTCTGATCTGATACCTGCATTTGAGGAACTTATACTTAGTGAAAGGAACAGACTATAAAACAAAAATATCTAAACTGTATAATTATAAATGGGATATGATTTTATGAAGAAAAATGTAATACCCTGAGAAAAAATTATAGGGGAGATGAAATATGTCAGGGACTATGGGGGTCAAAGAACTAAGATCTGGAATATGAGAGCAAGAGAGTGGGAGACAAGGTCAAAGTGATAGGGTTTTATGTTTCCAAGGGGTGAGTGGATATCACATAATTCTGTATGTAAATTGGAAAAATTATAAAAAATGTGACTGACAGTTTTTTGAATTTCTTTGTTTTACTTTCTGAAACTCTTGAAAAATTTTATTATAATAGTTAATAAAGAAAGATAAATTAAAACTAATAAAGCAGACAACTGAAAATGATGCTAGCATAGTTGGGAGATCCATTAAGTTCTTTAGTCCACAAAAGTTACCCTGATATTAGTTTGCTAGGACTGCCATTACAAAATGCCATGAATCAGGGGGCTTAATACCATAGATCAGGGGGCTTAAGCAAGAGAAATTTATTTTCTCCTAGTTGAAGTCCAAGATCAAGGTGCTGCAAGGACTGATCTCCTCTGAGGCCACAATGTTCCCAGCTTATAGATGGCGCTTTCTCACTGCCTTGTCCTCCTGTGTCTCTCACTCTGTGCATGTAAACTCTTCACATCTCCATGAGTCCAAATTTCCTCTTCTTACAGGGATGTCAGTTAAATTGGATTAAAATGCACACAATGCTCTAATTTAATTTAGTCATCTCTTAAATACCTTTTCTCCAACTAGATTTACTTGCACATATGAATTTTGAGCGTAGATAGTTCAGCCCATAATACTGATCTATGGTACGGAGCTATTTCCCAAGTTACTCTGGTGGCTCAAAGAAAATGATTCACCTAGTTTAGAGAAGGCAATTTTAGAAAAAAATTCTCAGCTGTATATCAGACCAAAAGTATGTTTGAAACAGAAGTAGCATTTAATATAGTGTCAGAGATGTAGCTGAACCCTAATAGAGGAAACTATGATGGTTTCTTGCATTTCAAGTTCTCTTTGAAAACCTCAACAGAGTCATCCCTGTGATCACTACTCAGGGCCACCGACTTCACAAGTCAGGGGATATTTTTGAGAAATTCAGCACAGTCTAATGAATTAATTGGAAGGAAAAGGAAAGAAACTGTTATATTTTGAAAATAAAACCTTTGCATCATTCCTTTACAAACATCGCTTTACTTACCTCATTCTTCATGTAGATATTGGAATACATTTTGTTATTTTTTGATTCAGTTGTTCATTCTAATGATGGTATTCCTTCAAATCACCATTTGTTGCATTTGGTTAAATGTTTGTATTATGCATATAATCTCAAACTTGAATTTTTGCTTCCACTTTATGCATACATAGTTCAATCATAAAATCATGTGGCTAATTATTTCCAGTATAATGGAGGCTATAAGAAATTCATACTTCTAATTGCTAACTTATTTTTCATCTACAGTTACCTACTCAGCAGTCTTTTTTCTTTGCTTATCTTAAGCAATTGAAATTTCCATCCAAACTCTAGTCCAGTGTGAAATATATCTTATAATTCAAATTCCAAAGTGTCAAGTTCATACCTTTCTACAACATAGATAGATTTTCACTCCCGCTCAAGAACCCACACCTTTTAAACTCTTTGTGTGGTGGGTACAAGCCATGTAGGTTATCAGTTTACATGCAGTGGCTACTTTGTATTTCGGTGATTATTGTTTCTTAAGCAATGAGTGTGCTGAACTTGTTCTATGGTTACCATTTATGCAAAAGTTAAATGCGAGGCATATATTGGATATTAATAATGCAGATATACAGCCTGCACAGGGATCTTTTGCCCATGTGATTGGTATAATTATGAGTGCCCAGCTTCATTGTGAGTCTTTGGATCATTCCAAACTAAACAATGGAGAAGGCAATGGCACCCCACTCCAGTACTCTTGCCTGGAAAATCCCATGGACGGAGGAGCCTGGCAGGCTGCAGTCCATGGGGTCACGAAGAGTTGGACAGGACTGAACGACTTCACTTTCACTGATCACTTTCATGAACTGGAGAAGGAAATGGCAACCCACTCCAGTGTTCTTGCCTGGAGAATCCCAGGGACGGGGGAGCCTGGTGGGCTGCCGTCCATTGGGTCGCACAGAGTCGGACACGACTGAAGCAACTTAGCAGCAGCAGCAGCAGCCCCAGCAAACTAAACAAATCATTCTTTAATGAATTTTATGTAGCAGGTTTTTTTTCCTTGCTTATTTCTGTTAATGTAGTATGTTATCTTTGGAGAAGGAAATGGCAACCCACTCCAGTATTCTTGCCTAGAGAATCTCAGGGACAGGGGAGCCTGGTGGGCTGCCAGCTATGGGGTCACACAGAGTCAGACACAACTGAAGCGACTTAGCATGCGTGCATGCATTGGAGAAGGAAATGGCAACCCACTTCAGTGTTCTTGCCTGGAGTATCCCAGGGACAGAGGAGCCTGGTGGGCTGCCGTCTATGGGGTCTCACAGAGTTTGACACGACTGAAGTGACTTAGCAGCAGCAGCAGTATGTATCTTAACGAGACATAAATATTTTCAACTATATGGAAATATCTCCTAGAAGTTTTCCGTTTTATCAATGAGAAAAGGTAACTAAGGCCAATACTTTAAAAGATTTAAAATTTAACTAAGTAGAAAAGGCTTGGAATTCTTAGAACACATATCTATTCCTGTACTTTTCTTATGAAAAATGAAGTAACAAGAAATGAAATAAATCCATTAGAATATCTTATTTCATATAACTCAGTGGTGCTTTGAAAAAGACTTTAATGCTGTATCTTTTGACATAGAAGTAAGAAAGTAATTTTTTTTCTTGAAATCCAGTAGGATAATGACATTAGTACAATAGTTATATCCTCACATTTTGTTGCTCTTTAAATTGCAAAATCTTAATTATTTCTACAAGAGGTCACAGATATGTTTATATTAAGTTGGCTATTATAGAGACAGGAGTTTAATTAGTTCATCTTAAGAATCAAACCATTCATTCCATGAATGGGTAATTAACTAATCCTATTAAGACAGAGAGACCATGCCTAAAATTGCCTGGGTGGAATCATAATTTCAGGAAGGTGAGATAGCTTCCCATTAGCACTCTGCCTAAGGAATACATTTTTACTGTTGCACATGCAAAAAGAATATGAATGCATACCTGTTTAATTTGTGCATGGTTCCTCATAAAATAGTCACAATAGCAATCAAAGATAAATTGCAAGTTGTGAAGGTAGATTTTTTTTTAGATGAGCAATTTTCTTCTAATTTAATTCTGGCTTATTTTTTCTGAACTTCCATACAATCCTCATAGTTTTTCTGGTATAGATTTATCTGGAGTTGGAAATCAGTGATTGTGGAATGGATGGTACATGGACTGTATGGTCAACATGTCTAGATTTGAATCATGTCTGAATACTAACCAGTATGGCGTAAGTGAGTCTCAGAACCTTGGTTTTCAAGTATAAGAGAAAACCAAAAATCATAGGAACACTAATCTCAAAGTACTGTTTAAATGAAATAACTTATGTAAGGTGCAAAGCACAGTCCCCGACACATAACAAACAAACATTAATGCCTATTTCCTAATCCTTTTCTATGCCTCCGAACAATAAAAGTAGCTTTGTTTTAAAAGTTTTTCACTACATTTTCTCCTGAAGAAAAATAGAGAATTGTTGTTTTCCTATCTAGTAACTTTTATTCCCTTCTCTCCTTGAGCTTCTTGAGTTAGATGTTATCATGGCAACCCACTTCAGTATTCTTGTCTGGAGAATCTCATGGACAGAGAAGCCTGGCGGGCTACAGTCCATAGGATGGCAGAGTCGGACATGACTGAAGTGTCTTAGTAATATGGATTTAAATTGACCTCATGTCTCTACAGATGACTTTTTTATCCACATACTGCTTATGGTCATCAGGTCTTGGCACATAGGCTATATCTCTTATTCTATTGGGTATGTATATGTGTATTTATTCATTTATATGCTCTAGATTTTGCCATTTGAGTAGGTGGAAGAAAAAGGGTAGAAATCATAAGTAGAATTTTTACTTCAAATTAATTTTCTAGCTTTTCTTTGAAGAAAGATAACAATATAATTATTTAAACTTGGAACCTGTTAAACTATCCTTTTTTTCCCTCTCTCTGTCTTTTTTTTTTTTTTTTTGGTGAAAATCTCAAAATGAAATGACTGTCAGCAGGATGAGGCACATGCCAGTATATACTGCCAGCTTGAGATAGATCTTATCCCAGGACTTTTTTAGACTTGTCTATATGCCAATATTGAGAAAAATCTCAGTTACTTGCTGAGTTTTTCTGTGTATGAAAGTGAATTCAGTTCACATATCTTACCAACTAGATGTGCATAAGTCATTTTTTTTCAATAACTGGAGCTCAGTGACCCATCTTTCCAAATAATTCTAGGTGTCTCTGGACTCACTATGTATATATTTGTTCAAAAATGTGTACTATAGTAACTACAATAATTAAAAGTTTATTGTGTATTGTGTGTTCCTTACTACACCTGTGACAAACTTATTTGTTCTAATAACTTGTTTTATAGGCAAAAATGTGCACAAACAGAATAATACAACTCTGGTACATGAAATAACCTTGTATTTTCTATTATCTTAGTCACCACCCATTAAAAACAAGCTTATTTTTAGGCTCCCTAAATGAATCCTTAGAGTTAACAGGATGAAAGTGACTTTAAGAAATTACTTGAGTAAGGTGCCATTCCTGATAGTGATTGGAGGTAGTTATTAATGGAAACAGTATTAAGCATCTCATAATCACATTGAAGTAATGTTGACTTGAAGTATTTTGAGTACCTTGCAGTGTTCCTGCCATACAGAAAATACTCAGAATTATGTGTTGAACAATTTAAAAAGTTTTTAGAAACCAAGAGATAGAATCTTGAACAAATAACTTAAAATATAAGTTTCACATGATATTTCTATGTATGTAAGATATGCAGTGGTGTTTTTGTTTTTATTTAACTTTGGTGACCAGAGTGATACACACAGAGACAATCAGAGAGGCAGTCTATTACTAAAATAGATACTGGAATCAATATTCATTTCATGTTTTGAAGCAATAATGTATTTAAGCCAAGTAGTTTGATGATTTGACTGTCAATACTCTGGATGTTATTAATGTGCCCACAGGCTTCACAGATTAGTCAGCATTTATTAGATTATCTCCTCCTTATACCCATTTATTCTCACTCTCATAGTATTGAAGCAATTCTAAATTCTTTCTATTAAAAAGTAACAAAGCAATAGCACACCTCTTTCTCCCCCCCTTCTTAATAATAGAAGTTGATAATAATACATTAATCATTGTAGCAACCAGTATTTCTTAATGTATTTAATACTTTCTCTGTTAATGAAATGTACAGTTATCTTCCTTACATTGTCTTATAAATCTTCACAATAACTTTGAAGTTACATCTATTATCAACGTAGAACTTAAGAGACTGAGGCTTAGAGAAAGTAACTTTCTGAAGGACAAATAGTGAGTAAATGAAGGGATGTGAATCCATCTCAGCTATATCTCACTGTCCGTTCTTCCTTTGTTTGGGACCCAGTCTTTCTCCTGCCTTAACTTTTCCTTTCTTACCAACCATTGAAGTAGCTCATCTGATCCTCTCTTCTTGACCCCCAGATCTTTAAAGCACCCCACAAAAACTGCCCTCAGGTCTTTAGTGGTGTCCCAATAGTTAAGGGATGACGTTCATCAGTCTGTATTTTACTTGCACTCTTGCTGTTTTGGCCTATTTTGACCCCACCCATCATCTAGAAATATTCTTCTGCTATCTCCTGACACTCAGTCTCCTAGCTTCAGTTTTCACTGGAGGACATGTTTTCTAAGTCCCTTTTTCATGCTGATCCTCTTTCTCTTTCTGCCCTAAAATCCTGCATCTTCATTAGGGTGTAATTTATTCACACCTAAGAAATCTATATTACCATGAGCTCTGCTTCCCACATAGTCAAGAATAATTTCAAATCTATAACTGTGTTGATCATCTCCTATCAGAGATAGACCCTCACAGCTTCTTCTTCACTGGGACTGTTCCTTATTCTTCACTCCATTTTTTTTTTCTTTTTACATAATAACTCCTACTCATTCTTCAAGTCTAGATAAGTGCAAATGTTCCTTCCTCAGGAAAGCCTAAAAGGCCTCATAGATGTGGTTAAATTGCCTTCTCTAAGGGGTTTTTGTTTTATTTCTCATTCAAAATTCCAACTTTAAAACGTGTATCCCATAGAATATATAGTTTGCAAAATGAGAATAAAATCTCACTTGCTCTATAAGCTATTATTGAAGTGAAGGAATATTTTTGACATACAATAAATACCGAGAACCTTTTGTTGAATTCAGTGAAAACCTACAACTCATGTTTTTTGTTGCTGTTATGTCAGGTGTGGATACCAAGCATTTCCATGATAAGGTTTTTCTTTCTCTCAGTGATGTCAAAGACAGGCCAAGAGAGTGTCGTGCCTTTATAAATGAAGCATTCCAAAGAGTATATGTGGTTTATTTGAATTGTTTGTGGGGGAAGGAAAGACAGTTTTCTAAAGGATATTTCTTCTAAATTCTGTCTTAAAGCTGTTTGTAAGTAAGAAAATTGAGTTTATAATACATTAGAAGATAGTATAAAGTCTTTATTAAATTCACTGTGCAATCTTTAATCAAATAAGTAAATGCATTATTTATTCCCAAGGTTAAAGCACACATTCTCTTCATCTGGAATGCCAGTTCTGGAAGAAAACATGTCTAATAATATATGAATCTGAAGAACGCTTTTACTTTTCATCATTCATATAGCATTTAAAGATCTAAAGGCTGTCTTCCTTCTTGTAGCATGTTTTCAGCAAATTTTTTTTTAGAAATTACAGCTATTCTTATGCATATGAAATTAACCTCAATAAATAATTTATTTTTGTATACTTCATGAAAATGTAAAATTCTTGGCCGAAACATTTTTAATCCTTTAATTTATTCTTCAAGCAACTTTGACAATAAATTGACTTTTAAATGGAGAATATTTCAAATGTCTGCTTGAGATTAAAACCTTTCTTTTGATCAAAGAATCCCTATGTTTCTAATGCTTAAAACACAAAGAATTAGATGTGACTTTGACCACTAAATAACTAAGTAAAACGTACATCCTTAGATTGGGGTGTTTAGAGGACAGAGCTTATAAGAATATCCTGGGGAGATCATGAAACTCAATTAGAAAAAAAGAAAACAAATTATCGAGTTGTAATATATTTTGTACATCAACATATGTTAATGAGCTGTCATCTCAGTCAGAGACCTTTGACCACCATCATAAAATGTTAAAGTACTGCTTTTTAGTGACATTGGTATGAGAACAGCCATCACAAACTTGGAACAAAAGAAGCACTTGAAGCAGAAGAGTAACAGAAACAACTTAGGCCCAAATCCTAGTTTAGTTGCTAATGGCAAACCTTTGACAAGCAATTAGCCTCCCATTTTCTCCTTTGCTTCAATTGTAAAGAATGAGTAACTAAACCCATCCTACTCTGTCCACAATTTTTGTGAGGAAGTTGCATAAATTTGAATTTTCAAGGTAGTATATAATTATTTAGTTAGGTTATCAAAATTCATTTAAAAATTAGCTCTCTGATTTGAAATAAATATTCCAATTAATTCCATAAATCTATGTTGTCCAATTTTGTAATATTTTAGGCAATATGGCTACATCGGGGGAAATACAGCATCTAGATACTAATGTATTACTTCTTCTTGTATACTTTTAGATTATTGAATTTTATAGTTTATGCATTCACAAGGAGCTTCCCTAACGGATCAGATAGTAAAGAATCTGCCTGCATTTGGGAGACCTGGGTTTGATCCCTGGGTTGGGAAGATCCCCTGGAGGAGGGGATGGCAACCCACTCTGATATTCTTGCCTGCAAAATCCCAAGGACAGAGGAGCCTGGTGGGGTCCATGGGGTCTCAAAGAGTCAGACATGACCACGTGACAAAACACAGGCATTCACAAAAGGAGTTACTTTATAAGGTTAGAAATCCTTCAACTTCTTCTATCACATAGAAAAAAACTGTATAATTGAAAAATCCCACTGGTTCAGAGTACATTATAAAAAATAGCATGCTGAAATAAATATTTCTCTCATTTTTCTTTTGCTATGTTATGAAAACAAGGCAAATAAAAGGAAAAGCAAAACTATTCCATCCATAAAAAATGATATTTATGGCCCAACGTTAGACGATTCACCTTACTCATAGAAATGGAATATGATGCTAAGTCAGCTATATGTTTGTTTTTTCCTGAGTCCCCTGTGGGTCCAATAAATACTTATTGAATAAATGCTTATCAAAAGGCTATTTTGAGTAAAATACTTTAGCAGCAAAAATTATTAAGATACACTTAGGCATTTGTAAGACAGTTATGAAATATGCATAGAAAAGATCAATAAAAAGCAAAATGTGCTAAGTACTACAAAAGGAGAACACCAGACTGTTTGCTGATGCTGTTTAGTTGCAAAGTGGTGTCACACTGCTTTGTGACTCCATGAACTGCCAGGCTTCTCTGTCCACAGGATTTCCCAGACAAGAATACTGGAGTGGGTTGTCATTTCCTTCTCTAGGGAGTCTTCCTGACCCAGGGATCAAACCCACGTCTCCTGTGTCTCCTCCTCGGCAGGAAGATTCTTTACCACTGAGCCACCTGGGAAGCCCTATACCAGGTTATTATGGGAGTACAAAGTTAAAATATTCTAGGATGAATGAGAAGTTCTGAAAATGTTTTGAATGTTGACCAGGACTGTGTTTCAGTGGAGGAAACAGCAAGGGAATGTTGGTGGAGCAGGAACACTAGACATCATGTTGAAGGAAAAGTAAAGGAAAAAAAAAAAAAATGCCATACATGAAAGGCCTTTTGAGAGGAAAACAAGTTGTATTTTTGGGACCAGTTCAATTTGGTTGACCTGAAACAGACTGCCAGGCATTTCTCCAGCACAGATAGGTTTATTTGGGATCAGCAGAGATTTTCAATACAGTGTCTGCCACCTCAGTGACCCACATGCAGGCCCCATCACAGCCAGGGGACTGGAACACTTTCATAGAGGGGAGAAGGAAGCTGGGAGAGAGAGGGTGAACAAAGAGCTTATCCATGGTTGAACCCTTGACTGGAAGTAAGAGGAGTCTTTCTTCTTCCTGTTAGGCTCTTCTGTCTTCAAAAGGCATAAGACCTCCCTCTTCTGATCTAGTTCATTGAACTTTCTGTTTATTAATTTTTATAAATGATTATTCTCCTCCAAGCGAATTACAGAAAAGTGAAACTCCATTTGATTATGTTAGGGATTAGCTAGACAGAAACTTGCATTTTAGATACATTTAGTACCTGTCATCATTTGTCTGAAATTAAAATTTGTAGATCAGCGGCATTCAAAGTGCAGTGTCTGGGCCCAAAGCATCTGTGTGACATTGAGACAAAAATTCATGGACCCCTCCCCAGATCTACTGAATCAGAAACTCAGCACGTGGATCCCAGCAGTCCCTTTTGTAACAAATCCTCATGGTAACTCCATTGCACATTTTAGTTAGAAAATCACTGAGTAGACAAACAACCCAAGCTTTGCAAGTCTGTCTGGTACTAAGTATGGTAGCCCATTAAATGGGGCTCCTGTAGTACTAGCTTTGTTCATCCTATTTAAAATCCAGTGACATATGAAATGATGGCAAATGAGAGGATACAGCTTTGTATACAAGACCCATGGGGTAATCTATTTTCAAGTCTTCTGACTAGAAGACACAACTCCATGTTTAAAAAAAAAAAAACATAAAATATTGGTATGAGAAAACCTATGTGTCAGGGATTATTCCAGATACTTTCCATGTGCTATATCATTGAGCACACCTACATTTCCAAATATCAAGAAAAATCATATTAAATCTGCATGACACCACATGATAGTATGTAGTTATAAAACCATATGATCAAAAAGCAAGACGCTAAACTACACAGAATGAACTGTCAACTTTGTTAAAATAAATACAATAATAGAAACAAGACTAAAATTTAATTTAGCAAAAGATGCATACAGCTGATTAACTCACATTTGGTAGGTTTGCTGCTAAGTCACTTCAGTCGTGTCCGACTCCATGCGACCCCGTAGACGGCAGCCCACCAGGCTCCCCTTCCCTGATTCTCCAGGCAAGAACACTGGAGTGGGTTGCCATTTCCTTCTCCAATGCATGAAAGTGAACAGTGAAAGTGAAGTCGTTCAGTCATGTCCGACTCTTCGCTACCCCATGGACTTCAGCCTTCCAGGCTCCTCCGCCCATGGGATTTTCCAGGCAAGAGTACTGGAGTGGGGTGCCATTGTAGGTTTAGAGGCAATTACATAATAGTAGTAATTTTGTATGGGTTTCCCAGTTGGCACTAGTGGGAAACAACCTGCCTGAGACAGAGGCCTGAGAGACATGGATTCGATATCTGGGTCAGGATGATTCCTGGAGGAGGGCATGGCAACCCTCTGCAGTATTTCCTCCCGGAGAATTCCATGGACAGAGGAGCCTGGCAGGCTACAGTCCATAGGTTTGCAAAGAGTTGTAACTGACTGCATCAAGTTAGCATACATGCACAGTAATTTTATGTTTTGTATATTATATAAATTAAAATTGTGTATCATTTAAAATAATACTGTTATTTGAGTGTACCATATTCTAGCATTTAACAAGGTAGTCTCTAGAGGCTCACTACATGGTATAAATTCTGTCCCCATCCCTTTCTAATTGGGTGAACTTTAATATTTGAACATCTTAGAACCTTAGTTTCTTCATCTAATAAGTGGTAATAAAAGTGTTTACCTTAAATGAGAAACAAAATGAGTTAAACTATTTGCAGAGAATATAAAGGTGATAAGTATTATAATTAATAAATATTATATATAATAAAATTTTTTTACTTTCATGTTAATATAAAAATTCTGTTAAGGTTACATAAGGATGAACATATTTCAGCCTGAAAATGTTGACACTGCAAAGACCAATTCTCTAATAAGAAAACGATAAAGCAATACCAGGCAGATTAGTTAGTGTTCTGTGACCAACATTTAGTAACAACATAAAGCTGCACCTATTAAAAAAAAAAAAACATATTGCTGTCCAGTTCAATGAGTTAGAGTAGCTGAGAGGAAGGTGAATTTGCATTCCATTATGACTAGGGGATGTTTTATGGAGTCAAGTTCAGGGGCATTTCTTGGATGATATATCTTGGGCCCTGTGACAGTTTGCAGCAAGATGGGGAACACAGGTATTTAATTGCTGAGATACGGCCTGGGCAAAGTATGAACATTTAAGGAGTTGTTCATACAGCAGTGTGTAGAATTGTGGCCACTTATAATGGCAGACTTGTCTGTGTTTGCCAGTTCTAATTGCTGTTGATCTTGCCCAGACTACCAAGGAATTTGGTGATCAAGTCAGTGAAAGAGAGAATGTGACTTGGAGAAATGTTAATAAGGCAAGAGTTTCTTTCTAAAGAGCAACAGGAAAGCATGATTAGATTACAGAAGACCTGGGAGTCTAGGAACGAAAAAGGGAGGACTGGTATGAAAAGAATAAAGAGTTGTGAGATCTTGTTAATAACAACAAAGTAGCTGATAGAATGTATTACCTGAATATAAATATATAGGAAAAAGAGCAGTCAAAATGTTGTCTGAGAACATAGTGGAAATTCTGACAATCAGGAGAGTAAGAGAAGAGAACAATTAGAGAGGATGTTAAGTTCGATTTTAGATTAGTCTGAGATGACAGCAGGATATGATGAAAGTAGCTATGCCACAGATGGAAATGCTGATGTGAAGTTCTAGGTAAGAGTGACCTAGAGTCATCACATAGAAATAATACTCAAACTCTCAGAGGTAGAAGAAAAGAGGAAACCTAAAAGCAGAAGATGAAACGAAAGGGCTCAGGTTTAGAGAAAGAAGTGGTGAAAGAGAAACCAATTGAGGTGGCAGGAATGAGCTGACGTGTCATTAGGAGGATGAGGACAAAAATACTGGTAATGTGGTAAGTGTGGAAGAGAGGGGACATTTTTTTAAAGGAGAAAATATGGGGAAAGAGCAGTGTTTGATGGAGAATATCAAATACTGCAGAGGGCTCATAGTCTGCTAAAATTCAAAGGCCATCAGGGTTAGCCATTGTGAGGTCATTATTATTGTAAAATATAAAGTAATTGGTGATCATAAAATGTAGAGATGAAAGGAGTGTATGAAGATGTTTAAACACAGGAGAGAAGTGAGTACACTCAGTAAATGAAGAATGTAGTAGACAAAAAATATGTTAAAGTGTATGGGAGAAAGAATAGGTCCAGAAAAATAATTTTTGGTTCAGAAACAAGCAGCTAGGAAGGGAAATCATGTTTACTGTCGCAATTATTATCAGCATACTAAGAGGAAAAATTGTATTCCCAGTATTTTGAATGGTAAATGCACATGAGGAATTGAGAGTAGCTATACTTTGAGGTAACTAACATGGAAGTGTTGTTGTTTAGTCACTAAGTCGTGTCTGACTCTTTGCTACCCCATGGACAGTAGCCCACCAGACTCCTTTGTCCATGGAATTTCCCAGGCGGTAATACTGGAGAGGGTTGCCATTCCCTTCTCCAGATCCTCCCGATTCTCCAGATATTGAACCTGTGTCTCCTGCATTGGCCGGCAGATTTTTTTTTTTTTTTTTACCACTGAGCCACCAGGGAAGCCCAATGTGGAAGTATTACTGAGGGTTAAATCCATTAATAAAATAACTTTCTAAAAGTCAAAATACTGTTGATTACAACAGACAATTCAATTTTCAATTTCTATGGCCTGCCCAGTAATCCCATTAACTAATTCATATGTAATTTGGCAAAATGATGTCTTAAACATTACTGTAGTTACAATCATTGTATTATGTTTGTTATATAAATATTTGTAATATTTTCAATGCCTTGAGTTTAATTTCACAAATGACTTCTTGCAAACATTAGTATGTTTTGTAGTTCTGTAGTGTAAATAAGAACTAATTCTTGAGAAACTAATATATTATAGGTATATTTATTTTCAGTAACTTTTTAGTCTTAATTCATATAATATTTTTTCAATAGCATAAGGAAAGAATTTGTTGATTTCATGCATATACACAGATATATGTTTATACAGATGGACTATCTGATAAATCAATAATAGCTCTGTTTATCTTTGTGGTGCCTTAGCATATTATTTGATTATATCCTTATAATCTGAATAAAGAATAACAAGTGAAATGATAGTCTTTTTCACAGTAGCTGAAAACATTGTTTAAGTCTTAATGTATCTTTTACATTTGGAAAAAGAGTAGGTTGCCATTTCCTTCTTCAGAAGAACTGTGTATCTTAGTCTGTTCATGTTGCTCTAACAGAATATCACAGGCTGGGTAGCTTATAAACAAAAGGCATTTATTGCTCACAGTTCTAGAGCCTAGAAGTTCAAGATCCTGGATCTGGCATGGTTAAATGAGGATCCTCTTTTGGATCACATACTTCTGTCACGTGGCAGGAGGGACTATGGAGTTCTCTTGAGCCTTTATGAGAACACTGCTGCTGCTGCTGCTAAGTCGCTTCAGTCGTGTCCGACTCTGTGCGACCCCATAGACGGCAACCCACCAGGCTCCGCAGTCCCTGGGATTCTCCAGGCAAGAGTACTGGAGTGGGTTGCCATTGCCTTCTCCAATGCATGAAAGTGAAAAGTGAAAGTGAAGTCGTTCAGTCGTATCTGACTCTTCACGATCCCATGGACTGCAGCCTACCAGGCTCCTCCATCCATGAGATTTTCCAGGCAAGGGTACTGGAGTGGGTTGCCATTGCTTTCTCCACTAATCACCTTCAAGTGGGCTCTACCCTTATGAGTTAAGTACCTCCTGAAGGCCACACCTGGTAATACCATCACCATTGGGGGTTAGGACATCAGCATATGAGTTTTAGGAAGATACATTCAGACCAGCACTGTCATAGATTGTTTTGTTTTCTAATTGGGTATGATAAATGAATATTGGTAAATTAGGTAAATCAGATTTGCTCAGATACAAATTTAATTAAAAACATTTGTACCAACTTAACAGTTTGTTGACCTTTCCCTAGATAATTTCCTAGGAACAAATACCTTTTCAGATTATTTATATAAAAATAAATAGCACATGTAAATGATTAAGATATTTACATATTTGAAGAGAAATTTTATCTACCCCTTATTTATAACTGCTAAGAAATTTCACAAGTCCCTATTTGAATTATTTTTAAATGCACTTCTCCATTTATCAGACTTTTCACATTATTCATCTGCTGCTACTTACTAACATTTAATTTTGTCAGTGTGCCCCTTAACATCAACAACTATAAAAATAATGTGGCTTAGAAAATTACTCATCCTCTCTGATGTATTCTCAATAAGGAGGGGAGGCTAACATGACTGTAAAAGGTTCCTGTGTAAAGATTACACTGAGATTGTTGGTGAATCTGTGGTTAACAATTGATTAGCACAAACTAGCTAAACAGTGAAATTCCCTCTGACTGTAATTAGAAAAGGCAATTAATAATATAAGACAGGAAGTAGAATTAAACTGACTTTTATATAACAAGGAGGCTTTTTTGTTGTTGGGCACCAGCTGGAGGCTGTGCTAAGGACCACCTAAAAAGCTCGGGGCCATAAAACACTAAGTGCTACTTTGAAAATCAGTACTGAATAGTAACTCTGAGTGTATATCATATAGAAGCACCACTGTCAAAGTAATAGGGATTTATAGTGTTGTATGTGAGTTTTCAGTGAAGACATGGGGACTATCTCAAGATCTGTACAGATGGGGAGGTGAGAAACACAAACTGTAAAAGTTAAATGATAAAAAAAAAAAAAAAAA
>NW_011494772.1:6419734-6433533 GCF_000754665.1 Bison bison bison | reverse complement strand
AGGGATTTATAGTGTTGTATGTGAGTTTTCAGTGAAGACATGGGGACTATCTCAAGATCTGTACAGATGGGGAGGTGAGAAACACAAACTGTAAAAGTTAAAAGAAAAAAAAAAAAAACCAAACACTTGATACTTAAAACTTACATGTTTCATGTGTTATGATCTAGTAACCCCAAAGAAATGTCTACATGTTTTCAAAATAAAAATGTATTGGAATGTTTGTGTCAGCAGTATTCTAATAGCAACATGTTGGAAGCCACTCAAATGCCCAGCCAAAGTGGGATATATACATTTATCATTGCACATTCAGGCAATGTAATACTTCAGAGCAATAAGAATGGGCTACAACCATAGGCAGCAATATGAATGACTCTCACAGGTAGAAAGTTGAGTCAGAGAAATTGGATATTAATGTAAAAAACACACATCCTGCATAATTTCATTTGTATAAAGTAGAAAAGTATGAGTTCTTTTCTGACTAGAAGTGGAAAAAAGGGAGTTTCTAGGTCACTGATAATATTTAATTTCTTTACTTGACTTTTGGATATCTGAGTGTGTTCTGTTTGTGGAGACCAGTGAGCTGTACATTTACATGTTCATTTTTTCTGAAAATATATTACACATCAATAAAAAATTTAAATCAATTTTTATTATGAAAAGTAATGAGGATTTTAATTCACAGTAAAAATCTCACATCCAAGGAACTTCCCATTGTGATGGAGAACATTGTAAGACATAGACTACACAATATATGAGAGGAATTAGAAACAACGGACTCAGGAGGAACAGCAGAGGCAGAAAGTTCACATATGACTTGCATGAAAAGTCTTAACCACACATCTGTGGAATGGGTACTTCATACTGTAGACTGGGGTGGTTGAAGATGTATTAGCTATGTGGCATGATTTTAGTTGGTTGCCTCTAAAGTTACTTCACCTTTGCCTGTTGGTAAGAGTTCTCCTCCTACAGTTTAGTTTATGTGTTTTCGATTATTCCTGCTTTCTTTATAGAACATTGCATTAAATAACTCTTGCATGTACTATTAAATAATTGCTAATTACTTTTGTGCCTAGAATTATATGATACAGTCATCAGCAACCATGTCAAAAAATATGGTAATAAACAACAAATCAAAGATTAATGAAACTAACTCT
The DNA here is from genome assembly GCF_000754665.1 of Bison bison bison. Classification (NCBI taxonomy): domain Eukaryota; kingdom Metazoa; phylum Chordata; class Mammalia; order Artiodactyla; family Bovidae; genus Bison; species Bison bison. The sequence goes on along the minus strand of NW_011494772.1, from coordinate 6,432,379 downwards.
TGCCTGACCTCACTCTGTCTTGCAATAATGTCTGGCAGTATAATAGAAATTTAGGTTCTGAAGTAGCCAGATCACATATTAGAAGACAGGTCCAAACATACACTAAATAGGTAGCTAAGCAATGAATTTGAAGAAGAAAATGTGTATGTATATGTGTATGTATATTCATATTTTGTGCTTTTTAGAATTGTTGATCTCAAATTACCCTTATTTTTTATTTAAAAAATTAATTTTGTATATGGGTTATAGCTGATTAACAATTTTGTGATAATTTCAGGTGAACAGCAAAGGGACTCAGTCATACGTATATCCATTTTCGTCTAAACACCCCTCCCATCCAGATTGCTATATAATATCGAGCAGAGCTACATGTGCTATATAGTAGGCCCTTGTTGGCTATCCATTTTAAATATAGCAGTGTGTACAGGTCCATCCCAAACTCCCTAACTATCCCCTTCAAATTACCCTTAAAGAAGATTAATGAAAGGGTAAGCCATTGCATATAAAAGTGTTGAGGGGCATATGTGTAGTTGGTTTTCAGTTGATAAGATGGAGAAGCAAAATTTTCATAAGACAGAGTAGAAATTCCTCCCTTTTGAAAATGTGTAAAAATATTTTTGCACCACTAGCAAGTCTCTCTATAAGCTATATTTTATACCACTTAGATACATTTTAAGATAACTTAAAATTTAAGGAAATAGATGTATCTGAAGATCTGAGTAGAAATATGCTGCTGCTGCTGCTGCTGCTGCTGCAAAGTCGCTTCAGTCGTGTCTGATTCTGTGTGACCCCATAGTGGCAGCCCACCAGACTCTCCCATCCCTGGGATTCTCTAGGTAAGAATACTGGAGTGGGTTACCATTTCCTTCTCCAATAGAAATATGCTAGTTGCAGTTTAAGCAGAATCAATAAATATTCACAATAAAGACATTTGAAATAATGAAGTTGTCATGTTGATATATACACTGTAGCATGTAGTATGGGCTCTTTTCAAAGATCTAAAAAAGGTAAGAATTGATAAAGATGGATCACATTATATATTTTTCCTGTTATAGATTATTTCCACCATTTCTTTCTTGTTACAGTTTTAGTATCAATGAGACATTCTTGTACACATTCTGAGTAAATCATTGGGGTTACTTTAACATTTTCTCATTGAATTGATCAGTTTAGAGATACTGTCTTAAGATCAATATTGTTGAAAGATGATTATACTGTCAAGAAATTATAAAAGAAAAGCAAGAAATACATTATGTGATATATATTCCAATTTCTGAAAAAAATGATATCTGACACATAAAAACAGTTTGTAAGACTGTACACAAAATCAGCAACAGTTTTCGCTGAGGGTTATAAGAAAAAACATGAAGCTGAGACTAAGAAGAAACAAGTAGGTGATATTCAGATAATTTTGAGGAGAAAGTGATCAACTGAATTCAGAGCATTTGTTGAAGATAAATCTGGTAATGTGAGGACTTGAAAGTGACACTGGATTTAGCAGTGCACTTGTCATTGATGACATTGATAAAAGAAGTTTCAATGAAATTAGGGAAATTAAATCAGACTAGAAAGATAGGTTCAAGAGAACCATGGCAAAGAAAACAGAGGTGTGAATAGAGTGAAAATTTTCAAGAAATGTCATTAGGAGAGGAGAGATGTGGGATAGTAACTAGTAAGGAATAAAAGGGAGATTGAAACCTTTTTAAGAAAGTGGGAAAGTTTGTATATATAAATGGTATATAACATATTATCATATGTAATGACCTTGCATATTTAGTTATATGCTAATTATGTTATCTACTAGAAAGACAGGAGAAATGCTAAGACAATTTCTTTGAATATGTAGGGAGAAAAGGAACAGGATCCAAGGTGGAACTTGAGATAGGTGTCCTATAGATGATGAAATTTATAACTGAATATTATTCAGTTAAGTGACTACAATGGTAAATAATTCTGAGGACAGGGTCCTACATACTCTAATGACAGCATGTTAAAATTCTCTTATGATATATAGCTTTTAGAGTTATTAATGAAGACTGAGGACAGAATATGTGTGAAAATGCCTTGCCTATTGGATGTCCAAAATAAAGCGAGTGCTTCCTGTGTTTCTTTCTTCCCATCAACTTACATGTTAATTTCATCTTATGAGCCCTGATGTCCTAAAAATCAAATCAAGAGCCATAACACATACATTTTACTTCTTAAGTCCTGAAAGTTATACTTTTTTTCTGTCAAATTCTTAATTGCTTCAAAAGTAGAAGTTTTGTACAGATTGATGTTGATATCCTTTAATCCAGAATTTGCAATGTGGGTCATTTAATCCTGTCTTGAGGTGCATAGTGTTGTTTGTCACATGGCTTTTCAAGATATTCTATTTCCTAAACATATTCATAGAAACATTAAGAGAAAGCTATAAATATTGAATAATCTTATTAGTAAAAATTTTAAAGTTACAAAGGTTTAAAGTTTTGTGAGCTTGTCTAACCCTTAAAATAGTTCTACATTATCATTGGCCAGAGGAAAGATCACATAAATCGAAATCTTCTCTTTTCAAATTTCCAGATTACATAGGGCAAAGGCCTTTGTCATTATGGACTTAAATGTTGATAAAGTGCTTACATCTCTCTTAGGAAAGGAAATCTCAGAATCCTGAAGTAGATGAACTTTAGGAGTATGTGGAACATAATCTTCCCCTCTTCCTTCTGCTTTCATAAGAATGTCACCTCTTAAAAAAAGAAAATACTTAAATATTTTTGGTTGTCAAAATCAACCAAATGTTATTTATTCCATTAACTATCTTTAAGAGTGTCCATGAGAATTTTTGAATTTGATTTTCAATAGAACCTAAATATATATGTCTTTACAATTTTTCCTGGTCAGTATGCATCTTCACACTTACTTTTGAACTTGTAAGCACTGTGGTGCAATGAATAAAAATGGATGAGAAAAGTTTTGTCTCAGATCTCCTTATATTATTTTTGAACATCTTCCAAGCATAAGTACCCTTGGATATGGAAGAAGAAACGGCTTATTTTCACATGAAATATGGTGAATTTCTCTATTCAAAGGTATACAAAGCTGGACGGCACCTGACTACTGGTATGAATTATATGTAACATGTTTACAATGATAAAATGTAAGACTCAAAGCATTGTTAGTCACTAAAATCCAAATTGGATTGTGATGAACATGTACATTTCTCACTTTAAGAAAAGAAAAAGTTCCAGAATAGTATAGATATCTTCATTGGCTTTCTTTTATTTCTCACCAGTAATTGTTCCCCTTCTACTTTTCTCCATTATTTTAAGAAGATAGGCTATAAAGTATAGGGACGAATGTTATAATGAGATAGAAAATTATAAATCTATATTGTAACTTGAAAATAAATTAAAATTCATGTTTTAATTTTGTGTAGAAATTTTACAACTACATTCACCATGTAAAGTATTGGAGAAGGAAATGGCAACCCACTCCAGTGTTCTTGCCTGGAGAATCCCAGGGACGGGGGAACCTGGTGGGCTGCCGTCTATGGGGTCGCACAGAGTCGGACACGACTGAAGCGACTTAGCAGCAGTAGAAACATGATGGTTAATACTTTTGATATAATAACATTAAACTAGTTCAAGTATTAGCTAAACCTTTCCATTTGAATGTCAGAAATTATTGAAAAGATTGTAGCTCTTGCAATGTAATTTTATTCTCCAAAGAATGTAAGATCCTTGAAGGCAAGGGCCCACATGTTCGTCAACAATATCTCCTCTTGTGGTGAAGAACCTAGGAAAGGAATCACACAGTCTTACTTGGAAAAAATTTATTATCTTTTTTGTTTCTCAATTTCCTCATTTGTAAAAGGGAATATCTATCTATCTACATCATAGGGTTGTTGTAAAGATTGAAATATGACTCATATAAATCTTAAGAGACAAAGTCAGTTCCATGTTATGTATTAAACAAGTGTTATTCTTTCTCATTATTATTCACAAACATAATTCATTAGATTGTAGGTATTGAATGCCTACTATGGATGAGAGGCTATGAGATAACACTTTATATCAATACTTTATTTTCATTATTAAATCATTAATGTTTACATTAATATTAAGCATATATTGCAACAAGCTAGTATAAGAAATGTTTGTTTTTTAAATCTTAAAATCCAAATTTTTCAGCTTTAAACACTAGTTCTAGGATTTTGCTCTCTTACCTCTATAATTTCAACCACATCTTGTGTTTTGCGTAAAAAATCTCTGCCATCATTGGCTTTTTTCTAGGATGAATATGAAAGTTGGATCACACTTTTACACTTGACTATGGAGTTGCCTCCTAGTCACCTTCAGCCTTGCCAGCAAATCCAATCAGCTTAAGAGCATCTTAATGTACCTATGTTAAGTCCTCAGAATTTAAGATTAGAGAGAAAAGCAGGTCTTGTGACCTTCATAAGCACTACTCAGTGGTTACTCTGGAAATGATAGACTTAGTTTAATTTTAGCTGCAATTTGATTGAAGTGTTTTCCAGCTTAAAATCAGATATTCGACTAGCACTTATGATGTGAGGGAGGTTATATGCAGTGCATTTCTAATGCAATAGAAATGCAATCGAGTCAAACAAAATCATTTTGTCATCAGTAATCAGGAAGAGGTTTGCCCTAGATGTTTTAGATTCCAATTTTTAATTTAACGAGAAAGCTTAAGTGTACAGTAGTGTAGAGTATACACGACTCAGCTCTTTTTACTTAGGGAAAACAGTGCACTATTTTACTTCACTCTGACCTTGAGTCAAAGCTTTGTGAAGAATCTGATTCTGAGTGGATTGGGGGTGAAATGAAATGAAAAAGAGGGAAGAACTGCTTTTAACATGACCAGATGGTAATTTTTACTAGTTGGCAGTGTATTAAAACACATTTTCTGAAAGGAAACTCTACATTATAGACTGGCATCACGAAATGTGTAAAAGCATCCCAAAAATAGATAAAAATATTCTTTCACTTTGAAGTAAAGTTTTGATAAACTTGTGCAAGTGTATGGTTATCTTTAGGGTAAAGATACCGATGAAGACTAACTGTACAATTAAAGGTCCTAGAGGAATTAGCACTGAGTTCACAGTATCTAGTCTCTGACCTCATATCCTCCAAAACATGAATCATGTTCATTGTGCTGGTTCCAAGAAAAACCAGGTATAACAATTCAACATGAACTGCTTTCTTGCCCATTAGTGCAATCTCACTAATGCACACCCTGGATTTCCCAACTAAATTTTGAAATCAATCAAAAAAAATTATAATCATCACAGGGTAGACATTTCAGAGTCTGATAAATTATTCATTAAGCAGTTTACTGCTGTTGTTTATGCACACTGAGAAAGTTGCAACAACATAACCTAAAAACCATTCAAAATTACTTGCCGGAAGACCAAAAAACACAAATGTTTAATCATGATCAATTACTCTATAGTTAGTGTCATGTGTCTTATTTTTGGCACTAATGCATTGATTAGACACAATGACTCTGCCTAATGCTTCGATCATTGATATGGTGGGTCTGATGAATTCTTTGAAAGATGTTAATTTTTGGTAATTTTTAAATTTTTCTAGTAGTGGAGTATATAAATATTTTCTATGGAAATGGCTGAAACACTAAGTTAACACACCACTACAAGCTGAAATTATAGCAGTCTCACATTTTGGAAAAGGATCCTGCAAAAATTTTATAATATTGAATAGACACAATGTATTCTTCCAAGGTGTATGGATCAAATCAAAACATATTGCTTTATTGAACAATCATACATGCACTGTTTAGAAGCGCACTGTTTGAAAGGAGTTATTAAACCAATTACTGAGTTGATTTCTCTTTCACTCTAGTTTTATGTCTTTGATTCATTTTGAGTTAATTTTTGTATATGGTGTTAGTTAAGGGTTTAACTTTATTCCTTTTCATGTGGATATCCAGTTTTTCCGACACTACTAGTTGAAAAGACTGTCCTTTCTCTGTTGAATGATCCTAGTCTTCTTGTGAAAGATCATTTGCCTATGAGAGAGCTTATTTTGGGGCTCTTGTTTCTGTTCTGTTGGTTGAGACATCTGTTTTTAGCCAGTACCACACTGGAGCTTTGTGGTAAATTTTGAACTCAGGAAGTGTAAGTCAATTGGTTTTGTTCTTTATCAAGATTATTTTGTTTATTAGTAGTTCTTTAGAAGCTCCATATGAATTTTAGGATGAATCTCTATTTTTGCAAAATGTTTCATTGAAATTTTAATAGAGATTGAATTGAATTTTTATATTGCTTTTGGTAGTGTTTACACTGAACATGGAATGTCTGTTTATTTGTTTTTAATTTATTTCTATTTATATCTTTAAATTATTTAAAATTGTTTAATTTCTTTAATGTTTTGTAGTTTTCATTGTACAAGTATTTCAACTCCTTGGTTAATTTCCTAAGTATTTCATTCTTTTTGATGATATTCAAGATGAAATTGTTTTTATAATTACTTCTTTAGACTGTTCATTGTTAGTGTATACAAATGTAACAGATTTTTGTATATTGACTTTGCTGAATCAGTTTGTTAGTTATAACGTTATTTTCTCATAGATCTTTAGGATTTAGGGCCATATCACATAATCTACTAAAGGGATAATTTTCCATCTTCCTTTCTGATTTGGATATATTTTACTTCCTTTTCTTCTTGCCTAATTTAAGCTTTCCTGGTAGCTCAATGGTAAAGAATCCACCTGCCAGTGCAGGAGACATGGGTTTCATCCTTGGATTTGGAATATCCCCTGGAGATGGAAATGGCAACCCACTCCAGGATTCTTGCCTGGGAAATCCCATAGACAGAGGAGCCTTGTAGGCTACAGTCCATGCGGTCCTAAAGAGTCAGACACAACTTAGGAACTAAACAACGAGAGCAACTTGTCTGATTCCTCTGACTGTTCAGCTTCTTTGAATAGAAATGGCAGAAGCTGGTATGTTTGTCTTATTCCTGGCCTTGAAGGAAAAGCTTTTAGTCATTCTCTGTTGAGCATAACATTTGCTGTGGATTTTTCATGTGTCACTTTTATTACTTTGAGGCAGTTCTTTTCTATTAGGTATTAGTTGTTTTCTGTTAGCTATTTCTATTTCTTAGCATGTGTGATTTTTATTACTAAAGGGTACTGACTTTTGACTACTGTATTTTATGCATATATTCAGATGATATTTTTTTTCATTCTATTAATGTGTTTTAGCACAATGAACAATTTTGGTATGTTGAACCATCTTATACTTTAGGAATAAATTCCACTTGGTTATTTTAATAAGCTGGTAAATTTATTTTACTGATTTTTGTTGAGGATATTTCCATTAGTGTTCATAAGGGATATTGGTCTGTAGTTTTCGTGCAGTGCATTTGGCTTTTATATCCTAATAATGCTAGCCTCACAGAATGAGTTAGAGAATGTTCTAGCCTCTCCAATTTTTATTTTGGAAAAGTTATTAGTTCCTTAAAAGTTTGGTAAAATGTAACAGTGAAACCATCAAATCCAAGGCTTTTTGTTGTTGGGAGAATTTTGCTTATTTAACTAGATTTAATCTAGTTACTAGTCATAAGTCTTAGCAGATTTTGTCCATTTTCTAGGAATTTGTCCATTTGCCTAGGTTACCTAATATATTGGCATATAGTTATTCATTGTCCTCTCTCGTAATTATTTTTATTTCTGAAGTTTGGGCAACAATGTCCCCATTCTCATTTCTGATTTCAGTAGTTTGAAACTTCTGTTTTTTCGTAGCTAAAGTTTTGACAGTTTGGTTGATCTTTTTGAAGAACTCACTTTTGGTTTTATTGATTGCCTCTTTAGTTTTTCTAATCCCTCTTTTGACTCTGCTCTGATCTTCATTATTTCCTCCTTTCTACTATCTTTGGGTTTAGCTTATTCCTTAAGTTTTAAATGTCAGTTGCTCAGTTGTGTCTGACTCTTTGTGATCCCATGGACTGTAGCCTGCCTGGCTTCTCTGTCCGTGCAATTCTCCAGGCCAAGAATACTGGAGTGGGATGCTATTCTCCTTCTCCAAGAGATTTTTCCGACCCACCATTGGTCTCTAAGTAGTTTCTAAATTCCTTATGATTTCTTCCTTGAGACATTGGTTGTATAAGTGTGTGTTGTTTAATTTCCACAAATTTGTGAATTTTCCAGTTTTCCTTGTGTTACTGATTTCTAATATTATCCTGTTGTGGTCAGATAAGATATTTTATATGATATATATCTTTTAAAATCTGTTGACATTTAATTTTGTTATTCCAGGTATATTTTTAACTTATAAGATTATAAAAATTATTTCTAATACAGTTTAGGATTCTCATGTTGGATATTTTTATAAATTGAATGTATAAGGCTGATTTTTCTTGGTTTTGTATTGTAGCCCAGGCTGACATTTCATTGCATACTAATATATTTGTTAACTTTAATGAAGCTCTTTTGCTCCTCTTTATTTTTTCATGAATTATTGCATTATATGACTAAGAGGCCCCTACATATGATGGAAATTTCTAGAAACTGGTTATTTCAATAAAGTGCCTTTGCTTCTCACATACAGTTTATAAAAACTAGTAGTCTTATAGCTCCCATGTGCGTGAAGGCTCAGTCACTCAGCTGTGTCCAACTCTTAGTAACTCTGTGGACTGTAGCCCACCAGGCTCCTCTGTTCATGGAATTTTCCAGGTAAGAATACTGGAGTAGGTTGCCATTTCCTACCCTGCTATAGCTCCCTTTCAATATTAAGCTACTTTATAATCTATAGCCTTTCCCAAATCGGTATCCAGCAATCTCTCCAGGGTTCACTGGTTTTCAAAGATCAGGTTAAAGGTAAGTCTGAATATTTCTGGGGAAGATTTGTTTTTTAAACTTCTCTGCTCCCACTTAAGCTTTGCTAGAGCTATGTTAACATTGTGCATAATGTCAATATCAAAATGAAATTTGAAGGCAAACTGCAAAATGCATAGAGATATCATAGGCACTGTGGGTGAAGAATTGGATTACTATATGAGAAGTTGTAGAAGGGTGTGCTAAGAACGTTGAACACGCGTGCCGTTATTGGTGAAAATTTTTCGTGTGAAGAGTTGATTTAATTTGATAGTATTTCTGCCATGATGACACTGATCGCAGGTTGATTGCTTAGCTGGTATGTCGTGGTTTTTTTTTTTTTTGAAATAAATAACTGATTTCTCAGGATAAAAGAATTTTATCAAAAGTTCATCACTACAGGGTTTCTACATTTTTTTTCTAAAAAATTATTGTTAAATCCATTAAAAAATTAAACTTACGAAGTATGTTTCTAATACTTAGGTCTCTCTCTGTCATTCAAGTTCCTGAAAATCTGTTTAGAGATAACAGGACTATAGTAGTTAGAATTTGAAGACTAAAGGGTTTGTTCTGGGTCACATGTCTTTTGTTTTTGTCCATGGATTTGTTTGGCTCTGGCTCTGGAATAACATGGGGAAACATTGGGAGTAACTAAAACCTTACAAAATATGTTTACAAAGAAATGTCTTCTAAAGACGTTTTCTTTTTTAAGTTCAAACTGAATGGAGATAAGGTGTGTTAATGCTCAATTTAATTTTATCTGGGGTTATGTAGCTGAATAGTGTTTTATTTTCTCATAAGATATTATAAAATAGATGAGCTTTTCTGTGGTCTGTTGCTAAAATGCAAATAAATAATTATATTCTTTTGAATTTGAGAAACAGTACTCATCACTATAGGGGGTTGAAGGTAAGAGTTTTATTTATGCTTTAAACTAAATCAAAAATACATATATCTTTTTTTTTAATCTTTCATCTTTTGTCATTATGGTTATAAAAGATTCATGATGGCAGTTAATGAATTCATATCACTAGTCCCTTAGCTAAGTCTCTTCAAACTTTCAAAATTCTAGGTCAGAGTTCTCCTCTGCTTGTTAACACTACTACTGTACTTCCTGTGGGAGGTTCTGTCATTAAGTAATGGTGATAGGCAGGATGTATCTGGAAACAGATTCTTCAACTCTTGGCTTATTGCACTCTTAAAATAATCTACTTTGTGGCAATGAGAACTGATAAGCAGTTATCATGTCCAGGAACACACACCTCCATCTGGTCCATTGATTTATCAGTGAATCCCTTTTATTTCCTCACTTTTCAAATTGCTCTCAAACTCAAGTCATCCACCAAGGTAAAATTTGATAGTACATGTGTTGCTTTGTTTACCATTACTATTCACTTTAAGGCGGCTTTTCTCATCATAATGGTTTTGATGGCAATATAGAGCCCTTTGAGTAAAGATGGTAAGAATATCTAGACAGCAACACCAGAAAATTTCACCAAATCCATGACCTTTCTAAGACTGAGACCCTTTATGACTGCTCATGAAGTTAACTCAATTAATACAAAGCATCCACACCAAAATAAATCTGGATTGTTATCAGAGTAGTTTTATTTATTTATTTTTCCTGAGCTGGACCTTTTGTTCTATTTATTCAATTCAAGCTGCACTTTTGACTTTTCCTTATTTCATTCTTGTAATTTCAAGAATATCACCACCCTGAAGTTTTAACTTTTTAATAAACTTTAGGGACTAAGACGTATCTTCATAAATCCGATTTAGCACTTTCTGTATGGTGCTGTGCTGTGCTTCGTCGTGCAGTCCTGTCCAACTCCTTGCAACACCATGCACTGTAGTCTGCCAAGCTCTTCTCCCCATGGGGATTCTCCAGGCAATACTGGAGCGGGTAGCCTATCCCTTGTCCTGGGGGTCTTGCTGACCTAAGAGCTGAACTGGGGTCTCCTGTATTGCAAGCAGATTCTTTACCAGTTGAGCTACCAGGGAAGCCCTTCTGTATGGTGGCTCAGTGTTAAAAAATCCGCCTGTGAATGCAGGAGACACCAAAGGCACGGGTTTAATCCCTGGGTTGGGAAGATCCCCTGGAGTGGGAAATGGCAACCTGCTCTAGTATTCTTGCGTGGGAAATTCCATGGACAGAGCATTCTGGCAGGCTACAGTCCTTGGGGTCGCAACGAGTTGGACACAACTGTGCTTGCACACACACACACACACACACTCACACACACACTCATTTGACTACAACTTTACCGATTGTCTAACATTATGCACTGTACACCATGTTTTAATACTTTATTTTTTCCTCCTAAAGTACAGGGTATTATATTCTGCAATGTATGTTCCCTCATTACTCTACATGCTATATGATCCTTGCCAATTTCTATGTATCTATGAATTTGTGTGCTTTGTTACATTTCTTCATTTGATCTTTAGGTTCCATATATAAGTGAAATCAAGATATTTTCTTTATCTGATTTATTTCATTTAGCATAATACCCTCTAGGTCCATCAATATTGTTACAAATGGCAAGATTTTACATTTTTATGGCTGGGTGATGTTCCATTGTATACATATGCCACTTACTCTTTATCCATTCATTTTTTAATGGACACTTAGGGTGCTTCCATATCTTGGCTATTGTAAATAATTTTGCACTGAACATTGGGGTGCATATATTTTTTTATGTGGTGTTTTCATATTCTTTGGATAAATGCACAGAATTGGGGTTTTTGTAGCATATGAGTTCAGGTTTTAATTTTCCGAGGGAACTCCATACTGTTTTTCATAGTGGCTGTACCAGATTATATTCCTAACAACAGTGTATGGAGGTTCCGTTTTATCCACATCCTCTACAAGACTTTTTATTTGTTGCCAATTTGATCATCACCATTCTTAAATGTGTGATGTTAAATCTCATGATGGCATTATGTATTATACTTATTAGCTTTTCCCTTATGACTAGTGTTATTAGTTGAGCATCTTATCATTGCATGTTGATCACCTGTATGTCTTCTTTGGAAAATGTCTATTCATATCCTCCGCCCATTTTAAACTGGATTCTTTGTTTTTATGATAATTTTGGATATTATGCCCCTTATTGGACATATCACTTATACGTATATTTTCCCATTCAGTAGGTTGCCTTTAGTTTTGTTGATGATTTCTTTCATTGTGCAAAAGCTATTTAAATTTGATGTCAGATGAGATCAGATCAGATCAGTCGCTCAGTTGTGTCCAACTCTTTGCGACCCCATGAATCACAGCACGCCAGGCCTCCCTGTCCATCACCAAATCCAGGAGTTCACTCAGACTCACGTCCATCGAGTCAGTGATGCCATCCAGCCATCTCATCCTCTGTCGTTCCCTTCTCCTCCTGCCCCCAATCCCTCTGAGCATCAGAGTCTTTTCCAGTGAGTCAACTCTTCGCATGAGGTGGCCAAAGTACTAGAGTTTCAGCTTTAGCATCATTCCTTCCAAAGAAATCCCAGGGCTGATCTCCTTCAGAATGGACTGGCTGGATCTCCTTGCAGTCCAAGGGACCCTCAAGAGTCTTCTCCAACACCACAGTTCAAAAGCATCAATTCTTCGGCACTCAGCCTTCTTCACAGTCCAACTCTAAAAATCCATACATGACCACAGGAAAAATCATAGCCTTGACTAGATGGACCTTTGTTGGCAAAGTAATGTCTCTGCTTTTGAATATGCTATCTAGGTTGGTCATAACTTTCCTTCCAAGGAGTAAGCGTCTTTTAATTTCATGGCTGCAGTCACCATCTGCAGTGATTTTGGAGCCC
>NW_011494772.1:6417955-6418511 GCF_000754665.1 Bison bison bison | reverse complement strand
TTTTCCTTTGGTATCTCTGATTTTCTTGAAGAGATCTCTAGTCTTTCCCATTCTGTTGTTTTCCTCTATTTCTTTGCATTGATCGCTGAAGAAGGCTTTCTTATCTCTTCTTGCTATTCCTTGGAACTCTGCATTCAGATGTTTATATCTTTCCTTTTCTCCTTTGCTTTTTGCTTCTCTTCTTTTCACAGCTATTTGTAAGGCCTCCCCAGACAGCCATTTTGCTTTTTTGCATTTCCTTTCCATGGGGATGGTCTTGATCCCTGTCTCCTGTACAGTGTCACCAACCCCATTCCATAGTTCATCAGGCACTCTGTCTATCAGATCTAGGCCCTTAAATCTTTTTCTCACTTCCACTGTATAATCATAAGGGATTTGATTTAGGTCATACCTGAATGGTCTAGTGGTTTTCCCTACTTTCTTCAATTTAAGTCTGAATTTGGCAATAAGGAGTTCATGGTCTGAGCCACAGTCAGCTCCTGGTCTTGTTTTTGCTGACTGTATAGAACTTCTCCATCTTTGGCTGCAGAGAATATAATCAATCTGATTTCAGTGT
>NW_011494772.1:6412783-6417855 GCF_000754665.1 Bison bison bison | reverse complement strand
CTGTTATTCCAGGTGTTTCTTGACTTCCTACTTTTGCATTTCAGTCCCCTATAATGAAAAGGACATCTTTTTTGGGTGTTAGTTCTAAAAGGTTTTGTAGGTCTTCATAGAACTGTTCAACTTCAGCTTCTTCAGCGTTACTGGTTGGGGCTTAGACTTGGATTACTGTAATATTGAATGGTTTGCCTTGGAAACGAACAGAGATCATTCTGTCATTTTTGAGATTGCATCCAAGTACTGCATTTCAGATTCTTTTGTTGACCATGATGGCTATTCCATTTCTTCTGAGGGATTCCTGCCCACAGTAGTAGATAAAATGGTCATCTGAGTTAAAGTCACCCATTCCTGTCCATTTCAGTTCACTGCTTCCTAGAATGTCGACATTCACTCTTGCCATCTCTTGTTCCAATTTGCCTTGATTTGACCACTTCCAATTTGCCTTGATTCATGGACCTGACATTCCAGGTTCCTATGCAATATTGCTCTTTACAGCATCAGACATTGCTTCTATCACCAGTCACATCCACAGCTGGGTATTGGGCACCTACTGACCTGGGGAGTTCCTCTTTCAGTATTCTATCATTTTGCCTTTTCATACTGTTCATGGGGTTCTCAAGGCAAGAATACTGAAGTGGTTTGCCATTCCCTTCTCCAATGGACCACATTCTGTCAGATCTCTCCACCATGACCCGCCCATCTTGGGTTGCCCCACGGGCATGGCTTAGTTTCATTGAGTTAGACAAGGCTGTGGTCCTAGTGTGATTAGATTGACTAGTTTTCTGTGAGTATGGTTTCAGTGTGTTTGCCCTCTGATGCCCTCTTGCAACACCTACTGTCTTACTTGGGTTTCTCTTACCTTGGGTGAAATTTGATGTAGTCTTGCTTATTTTTGCTTTTGTTGTCTTTGCCTGAGAATACATACCCAAAAAAAGTGCTGTTAATACCAGTGTCAATAAGTTTACTGCTTATGTTTTCTTCAAAGAGCTTTATAGTTTCAGGTAATTTTCAGTACATTTTGAGTTTGCTTTTGTATATGGTAAGAGGAAGTGGTCTAGTCTCATTCTTTTGCATGTAGCTGCCCAGTTTTCCCAGCACTACTTATTGAAGAAACTGTCTTTTCCCCATTGCATATTCCTGTCTCCTGTGTCATAGATTACTTGATCATATGAGGGTGGGTTCATTCCTGGGCGCTCTATTCTTCTTTTGTGCCAGTACATTACTGTTCTGATTACTATGCCTTAGTAGTATATTTTGAAATCAGGGAGTGTGGCATCTCTAGCTTTGTTTTTCTTTTTTAAGATTGTCTTTAGTCATTCAGGGTCTTCTGTTATTTCATACAAATTTTAAGATTATTCGTTCTGGTTCTGTGGGGGAAAAAAACACTGAAATTTTGATAGGGATTTCTTTGACTCTGTAGATTACTTTGTAATCAACAATGTATGGATATTTTAACAATGTTAGTTCTTCCAATCCATGAGTAAAATATATCTATTAATTTATTTGTGTCATTTCCAATTTCTTTCATCACTATCTTAAAGCTTCAGAGTATAGTTCATTCACTTCTTTGGTTAAATATATTCTTATGAAAGTTATTCATTTTGATACAACTGTTAATGGGATTGTTTTCTTAATTTCTCTGATAGTTTGTCTTTAGTGTATGGAAATGCATTAATCTCTATATCAGTTATTTCCTGTGACTTTATTGCAGTCAGTTATTCATTTAAATGGTTTTTTGATGACCTCATTTCGGTTTTCTATATATAGTGTCACCTCATTATAAATAATGATAGTTGTACTTCTTCCTTTCATTTTAAATGCCTTTTATTTCCTTTTATTGTCTGATTGCTGCATATAGGACTGTATTCAATGGTAAGTATGAACATCTACACTTTTTTCCTTGTCCTGGAGTAACAGCTTTTAGGTTTTCACTACTGAGTATCACGGTAGCTGTGAGTTTGTCCTGTACAGTCTTTATTGCATTGAAGTATATTCCTGCTATACAAGCTTTATTGAGACTTTTTTTCATAAATGGTCATTGGATTTTGTCAAGTGATCTATCTGCATCTAATGAGATGATGGTGTAATTTTTATTCTTAGTTTTTTTTTTCTATTCTAATTAGATGATATGTACTATTCTGTCTTCCAGATTGCTAATCCATTCTAATCTGCTGCTGATTCCCACTAGTGTATTTTCCACTAAAGTTACTATATTCTTCAGCTCTAAATGGTTCTTTCTCATACTTTTAGTTCTATGTTCCTCCATTCTTCTCCCAAGTTTGGTGAACATTTTTATGATTGTTATTTTGAACTCTTTTTATCAGGTAAATTAATTATTTCATTCATTTTTTCCCTCTGGGGTTTAATCTTCTTCCGTTTGGAAGATATTACTGTCTCTTCGTTCTGTTTGACATTCTGTGTTTGTTTTTATAAATTTCCCTGCTGGCTCAGATGGTAAAGAATCTGCCTGCAATGCAGGAGACCCAGGTTTGATCCCTGGGTCAGAAAGATCTCCTGGAGAAAGGAATAGCTACCCACTTCAGTATCCTGGCCTGGAGAGTTCCACGGACTGTATAGTCCATTGGATCGCAAAGAGTCGGACACAACTGAATGACTTTCACTTTCTGAGCAGTAAGTCTGCACAGCATTCCTCAAGATATCCCTCCCTAACACAGGTCACTGTACTGGGGAGAATTTCCCCAAAATACTATATTTTTGCCTCTCCAACCTGTCTTTATGTGGTCCATCCATCTTCTGTTGTCCATAAGCTCTTCAATCAGATCTCATTCCTTCTTTAGGAGGAATAGCTTTGCACGGAGGTGTCTGTAGGAAGAGGAGAGTTCAGTCTTTCTATACCATCTTGGACCAGAAAATTCTCATTATGGGCAATTTTAAGTTGCCTTACATTAACAATCCTTGTTAATACTTCCATTGCATGAGTTTTTTTTTTTCCAAACAGTCTTAATAAATGTTGTAGTATTTGAGCATATCAAATGTAAAATCAGCAATGCTGGACAATCTGTTTCATTTATGAATTTATCTATCATAGATCAATTTTTGATAACTCTATTTTGATAACCTCAGAGCTTCTTCAGTATATAATGATATCTTTAAATATACTAAAACGCAGAGACATTACCTTGCCAACAAAGGTCCATCTAATCAAGGCTGTGGTTTTTCCAGTAGTCATGTATTGATGTGAGAGTTGGACTGTGAAGAAAGCTGAGTGCAGAAGAATTGATGCTTTTGAATTGTGGTGTTGGAGAAGACTCTTGAGAGTCCTTTGGACTTGAAGGAGATCCAACCAGTCCATTCTAAAGGAGATCAGTCCTGGGTGTTCTTTGGAAGGAATGATGCTAAAGCTGAAACTCCAGTACTTTGGTCACCTCATGTGAAGAGTTGACTCATTGGAAAAGACTCTGATGCTGGGAGGGGTTGGGGGCAGGAGGAGAAGGGCACAACAAAGGATGAGACGGCTGGATGGCATCACCGACTCGATGAACGTGAGTTTGAGTGAACTCCGGGAGTTGATGATGGACAGGGAGGCCTGGTGTGCTGCAGTTCATGGAGTCACAAAGAATCGGACACGACTGAGCGACTGAACTGAACTGACACATACACATAAAAAAAAAGCTTCCAAATATATTGCTTTTTTTCATCTAAGTGCCTAGACCTTCACCAGGGTCCTGATCACACCAGGCCCAAATCATTATTCTTGTATCCTTCACATCATCCCTACCTCCTGTCTCTCACCACTCACTTTCATCTGTATTTCAAATTGATAAAACTGAAGTACTTCCATCCTCATGTGTCTTTTTGAATTAGTAACCTAAGTACCTCCTTTGCCTCTGTTTGAAACTTTGAACTTTGCATCAGACTTCCTTTTTCTTCCTAGTGTGCATCCTAGTCTGAGCAGAGAGAATTTATTTCTATCTTTATCTCCTTGTGAAAAGTGACTGTTTTATTACTTGTTCTGCAACCCAGATTTTCTTATTCTTTTGATACTTATTCTCCCTTTACAATCTGTATTTATTTCACACATCTTTAAACTTGTGTCATCTTTATAATGGCTAATAGAATTTAGTACAGCTATACCTTGTATGCATGGGGGATTGGTTATAGGAGCCTCCTCAGATACCAAAATCTGTGGATGCTGAATTCCCTTATGTGAC
This sequence comes from Bison bison bison, assembly GCF_000754665.1. Lineage (NCBI taxonomy): Eukaryota > Metazoa > Chordata > Mammalia > Artiodactyla > Bovidae > Bison > Bison bison. Next base: position 6,413,686 of record NW_011494772.1, on the reverse strand, counting down.
TTGGTATAGAACTGTCCACCGTCTGTAGCCACAGGTTTTGCATCCACATGCTCAGTTGCTCAATCGTGTCTGAATTTGTGGCCCCATGGACTATAGCCTACCAGGCTCCTCTGCTCATAGAATTTTTCAGGCACAGATTCTTGAGTGGGGTCTCATTTCCTACTCCAAAGGATCTTCCACACCAAGGGATCAAACCTGTGTCTCTTGTGTCTCTGCATTGGCAGGTAGGTTCTTTGCCATTGGTGCCACCCAGGAAGCCACTGCATCCATAGAGTCAACCTACTGCCAGTTGAAATTCGGTCCCAGTTATTTGAATCCATGAATGCAAAGCCTGCAGATACAGAAGACCTCCTGTACATTTATGGAAAAAATTCTGCATATAAATGGACCTTCTCAGTTTAAGCCCATGTTATTCAGTGGTCAAGTGCATTTAATTTTTTCTAGCTTGTATGGATGGAGGAAATTGTGGGTGCTTCATGCAGGTAAAAATGAACATTAATATTTTAAAATACCTAATGTTACTCTCCAAATATGACATTTCAAATATAGCATAATTAAATGTAAAAAATAATTGAATATTTTCTCTCTCTTAAAAATCATCTTTGCTCTGCAGAGTATCTGCACAGAAATATATATTGCTTATAAAAGCCATATTTTGGACCTCTTATGCTTCAACTGTATGGGTGGCTCAACTGTATGGGTGGATGTGTACATTAAGAAAAAAAAAAAAGTAGCTTTGAAATAGTTGTTGCTGCTGCTGCTGAGTCGCTTCAGTCGTGTCCGACTCTGTGCGACCCCATAGACGGCAGCCCACCAGGCTCCCCCGTCCCTGGGATTCTCCAGGCAAGAACACTGGAGTGGGTTGCCATTTCCTTCTCCAATGCATGAAAGTGAAAAGTGAAA
>NW_011494772.1:6412203-6412683 GCF_000754665.1 Bison bison bison | reverse complement strand
TGGACTGCAGCCTACCAGGCTCCTCCATCCGTGGGATTTGTTAGTAGGATTCTATTAAAACCTCAACTATTAAAGTTGGCAAATGACAACTTTCTAAGGAGAGAAATTAAAACCTACATGAGTGATGTTGATATAATTTGTGTTTACGATAAGAACAAACATTGTTTTATGACAGTGGATTTCAAAAATTCAAAAAATACATTTGGAAACAAGATATAAAACATAAATAATATGAAATAGGAAGAATTACAGCAAATATTTGTCAGGAGATTAATATGTACATAACCCCTTAGGAAGTATTGGCCACTGTAGACAATATTAATAAAGTAGCGTGCATAGTAAAGGTAGGAAAAGATATCTAATTTCATAAATTTTATGTAGATCAGAAATGTTAGAATTTAGCTGTCTGATTCTTGATAACTATAATCTGGGTAACCTGTGGACAGAACTTTCGCCTACCTTTAGTTAGATTCTCATGAA
>NW_011494772.1:6399676-6412103 GCF_000754665.1 Bison bison bison | reverse complement strand
CTCATGAATTGATGAAATTATTTATCATCTTTTCAATTCAAATGGCATGAGACTTTGGAAATTCAGGGTATTAGCAATCAATATACTCAATATAATAGATAAATGACTTGAGCAGGTGGTACTTAATGCTTTTACACTTATTGGTCACTTGGGAGGGTTCATAGTTTCTGAAGTTAATGCCCGTTAGAATAATGTTCTCAGTGACTAAAGAAACTAAGTCAAAAAACACAGCTCTCTTAGAAGAATGCACAAACAGTATATATAGTATCTTTCATTCAGTTCAGATTTCAGTCTGGCAGCGACAAACTAAATTCAGCAGTAAATTGCCTTTTGGGGATAAAAAGATAAAGACACAGCCTTATCCTTTAGTATGTTCTGCTTCTGAGATGAGATCATCAGACACATTAGTGTAAGATAGTGTAAAACCCTGGAGTGAAAAAATACAAAATTTGACTCTAAGGTTTTAATTTGCAACAAAGGCAGGTAACTTGTTCTCTTTTAACCTCAACTTCTCCATTTGCCATTGTTAGATACATTGTAGGTTTTTCTCTGATTCAGATTGTCAGGGGAGTTTGTAATTTCCTTGCTTCTGTCTTGTTGCAACAAAAATTTGAAGCGATGACAGACCAGTGTTAGAGCCCTGTGTTACAGCTCAGTTTTAAGGAAAATACATCCTCAAGGCATGAGGGTGGGCTGACCCAAAAGACACAAAGAGAAGGGAAGCTGCAATCATTCTAGGCTTGCTCCTTTTATCCATTTGTCTCCTCCCTGCTGAGCCTGCCCTATGTAAATTGGACTAGCTAGGAGGGGTGTTTGTTTCATCTGAGGTCCTCACCTTGGTCCTCAGACCTTCCTTTGTTCTATTTTCACGGGCTTTGTCCCTTCTTTGCCTTTTAGCCACCGACATTTTGGACTCCTTTTTCCTATTCTAGGTACATAACATTCCCCCCTGAAGAGATGGGAGGCCCAATTCTTTGGGAATAGGGGTGTCGAGGGCTCTCTGGCTACTTCTTGCTGAACTGGGACGGCGAGGGGAATTGGGCATCCCCCTCTTGCTAGTCACAAGCCTCAGAGTCCTTATAGCAGTGTTCATCTAAGGGTGAGTGATATTTTCTGTGGTCAGCTGTAGTTTTACATATCCTTGTTGAACTGGCACTGCATCTTGTAGCTTGTTGACCTGCACAGAGACAAAAAGAGTTAGACAATTGATAATACATGGAGCAATCATAAATGGCATCAATATGGTGATGACAGGAATTAGTAGGAGCAGTAGGCAACTCCAAATTCCCCCTCGCCAGGAGAAGGATCCCCCAAAGAGAGATTGTAGCAACCCCAAGAATTCTCCAGCTCATTCTTTGAGGTCCTGTAGGATCTAGGATGTTTTTCTTGAGGAATGTGAAACTTTCTTTAACTTAGCTAGAGGGTCAGTTCAGTTCACTTTAGTTGCTCAGTCGTATCCGACTCTTTGCAACCCCATGAATTGCAGCAGGCCGGTCTCCCTGTCCATCACCATCTCCCGGAATCTACCCAAACCCATGTCCATCGAGTCAGTGATGCCATCCAGCCATCTCATCCTCCATCGTCCCCTTCTTCTCCTGCCCTCAATCTTTCCCAGCATCAGAGTCTTTTCAAATGAGTCAGCTCTTCGCATGAGGTGGCCAAAATATTGGAGTTTCAGCTTAAATATCAGTCCTTCCAATGAACACCCAGGACGATCTCCTTTAGAATGGACTAGTTGGATCTCTTTGCAGTCCAAGGGACTCTCAAGAATCTTCTCCAACACCACAGTTCAAAAGCATCAATTCTTCAGTGCTCAGCTTTCTTTATTGTCCAAATCTCACATCCATACATGACCACTGGAAAATCCATAGCTTTGACTAGATGGACCTTTGTTGACAAAGTAATGTCTCTGCTTTTGAACATGCTATCTAGGTTGGTCATAACTTTCCTTCCAAGGAGTAAGTGTCTTTTAATTTCATGGCTGAAGTCACCATCTGCAGTGATTGTGGAACCCCAAAAAATAAAGTCAGCCACTGTTTCCACTGTTTCCCCGTCTATTTGCCATGAAGTGATGGGATCAGATGCCATGATCTTAGTTTTCTGAATGCTGAGCTTTAAGCCAACTTTTTCACTCTCCTCTTTCACTTTCATCAAGAGGCTCTTTAGTTCTTCTTCGCTTTCTGCCATAAGGGTGATGTCATCTGTGTATCTGAGGTTATTGGTACTTCTCCCGGCAATCTTGATTCCAGCTTGTGCTTCCTCCAGCCCAGCGTTTCTCATGATGTACTCTGCATATAAGTTAAATAAGCAGGGTGACAATATGCAGCCTTGTCATACTCCTTTCCCTATTTAGAACCAGTCTGTTGTTCCATGTCCAGTTCTAACTGTTGCTTCCTGATCTGCATACAGGTTTCTCAAGAGGTAGGTCAGGTGGTCTGGTATTCCCATCTCTTTCAGAATTTTCCACAGTTTACTGTGATCAACACAGTAGCTAGAGGTATTTACCCATAAACAACACATCTCATTCAAGATGGCTCAAGTCTCCCCTTTTTCAGGGATCAGGAGATCTATATCCTGTCTATTTTGGAGTACAACCCCTGCCAAGCTGTGTTGGCTCTTCAGAGCTATCCTGAGAAATCTTATTCCCAGAAACTTAATTTTGGGGGTGTTCATTAGAATGGCACTCATTTGTAGTTCTGAATAGGTATCTGAGATTGCCCAGGGGTTCACAGATGTATTGAGTGCTTCTTCTCTTTTCTTCCATGACTTGACTCATGAGTAGTGAATCCAGAAGTCATGTCCTGGTACCTTTACTGCTGTGGGGGTAGAAAGTATTACAGGGTAGGGGCCCTTCCACTTGGGCTGGAGTTGAGCCTTTGGGGACCATCTTTCCAGACTTTAATTAGGACTTGAGTTCCTGGAGCATACACTGGTGACTCTTTAGAATCTTTTGGGTCCTGATTGACACCCAACAAGTGTATATCCTGTTGGACTTGTCCAATGGCCATGGTATAAGACTGGAGGGTCTGAGCCTCTGGATCTAGGAAGAGATCATTGACATAAGCAAAAGGTTTCCCATATAGCATCTTATGAGGGCTAAGACCAACCTGTTCCTTAAGGGCAATACGGGTGCAGAGGAGAGCTATTGGTAAAGCCTCCTTCCATCCCAGGGAGGTCTCCTGGGTTAACTTTTTTATCACTGATTTTAAGAATTGGTTGGCTCTTTCTACTTTTCCTGAAGACTGAGGCCTCTAGGCACAATGCAGATAATAAGTAATGCCCAATGCTTTAGAGACCCCTTGGGTGACCTTAGAAGTAAATGATATCCCATTATTGCTTTATAATGACCTGAACAGACCAAATCTTGGAATGATTTGATGGAGCAGTGTTTTTTTATTTTTTTTTTACTACCTCCTCAGCCTACTCAGTCCAGATGGGAAAGCCTTCAGTCCATCCTGTGACTATATCTATCATGACTAATAAGTATTTATACACTTGAGAAACTGGCATCTGAGTGAAGTCCATCTGCCAGTCCTCTCCTGGGTAGGTCCCAAGTCGTTGGATGGGCTAGGTCAGCTGGGGTCTTCAAGCTCCTTGGGGGTTGTTTAATTGGCAAGTGGGACAAGAGGAGACCACTTGCCTTATAGTTGTTTGGAAGTCTGTTGCTCTGAAGGACCTTTTTAGTAACCTTTGGAGGGCCTTTTCCCCTAAATGAGTGGTGGCATGTAAGGAGTTAACCAACTTTCATTGGAGGTTCCCAGGCAGAAAGAGGAGTCCCTCCTTTTGGAACCACTCCATGTGATTTTCTTGAAAGCCTTCACTCTTAGCTTTAAGAGTCTCACTTTCAGTATATGAAGGAGTTTCTGGCAAATTAGTCTGTGGAACTAAGGTAGCAACCTCTATTAGGTCAATGTTCTGTAATGCTGCTCTCTTAGCTGCCTGATTGGATGCTTGGTTCCCTTGGGCCACTTCCATGCTCACTTTTTGGTGTCTTTTACAGTGGGAGGCTGAAACCTTAGCAGGCTGAAGGACTGCCTCCATGAGCTTAAGGATTTGATCACCGTATTTGATTGGGGACACTCGGGTGGTCAAGTGGTCTCTTTCTTTCCAAATAGCAGTATGTGCATGTTAGCACCAGAAAGGCGTACTTGGAGTCAGTGAAAATGGTTACTCTTTTTCCTTTTCCCAGCTCTAAAGTTTGAGTCAGGGCTATGAGCTCAGCTAATTGGGCTGAAGTACCTGATGGCAAAGGTTTAGCCTCTGTGGTAACAAAATTGGAGACTGCTGCATATCCAGCTCTTCTTTTTCCATTCAAGACAAAGCTGCTTCCATCATCGTACCAGATTTCCTCAGGACTGGTCAGAGGATCTTCTGACAATCCCTCTTGAGGTTTTATCAAGTGGTCCAAGGTTTCTAGGCAAGAGTGAAAGGGAAGGGAGCCCTCAGGGGTAGGCAGGAGGGTGGCAGGGTTAAGAACCTCACAAGGGGATATAGTCAGGCCTGGATTTTCCATTAGCACTACTTGATATCTGAGGATTCTTTGATCAGACATCCATAAATGGCCTCTCCCATTTAGGAGTTGTTTCACTTGGTGGCTGGTAAAAATAGTTAGTTTGCCCCCAAAAGAGAGTTTTAAAGCATCTTCTATCAGGATTGCATTAGCTGCAAGTATTCGAAGGCAGGGAAAGATCTCTTCCCAATATGGGAATAGGACACTCAGGGGCCACCAGAAACTGGTGGGGAAATACTTGTCCACCCCAGCAACAAAGAAGTGCTCAGGTGAATCTTTTTGTAATTGTTTTTCCTGTAGCACCCAAAATGGTACAGGTCTGGGGTTGCACAGAGTAGGACATGACTGAAGCAACTTAGCAGCAACAGCAGCAGCAGCTGCGGGGAGAAGGCTCTGGAGCAGGAGGTCAGGACAGAGTAGGTAGCCCCTGTGTCAACCAGGAAATTCTTGGAACTACCTGCCACATCCAGTTGCACTCTTGGCTCTAGCCCCGTGATGGTTATCTGTGACAGGTGGGCTGGCTGGGGCAGGCTGCTTTAGTCCTGTTCAACTATGGTGAGGGAAGGCTTGGCACTTGACCTTGAGGCTCTTGGGTCCCAAGGGCAGAGTGCCACCCAAGGCCCCAACTGATGGCATTTGTAGCAAGCCATTTTAGGAGACTTGTCACAGTTTGGACACTCTTTGGCCCAATGTCCTGCCTGTCTACAGATTAGGCATTTGCCTCATGCCTTGTCCTTTAAGGACTCGAGTTTCACCATAGGGCTTCCCTGGAGGGTGGCCAGCATCTGGGCATGCCTTGTCTCTTTCCTTCTCTCCCTTTCCTGGGCTTTGGCCTCTCTCTCCTGCTCTCTGTTATAAAAGGTATTGGTGGCTGTCTGGACCATCTCATTTAAAGAGGCTACAAGGTCCTGCTGCTGTAGCTGTTGTAACTTTATCCTGATGTCTGATGCACATTGGGACAGGAATTTGTCCTTTAAAATCACCTGTCCCTTGTAAGAGTCCAAGTTCAGATTGGAAAACTTTTGGAGGGTCTCTTTTAGACTTTCCAGAAAGGCAACAGTGTTCTTGTTAGACTCCTGAGTTGTTGCTGAGACTGGGCACAGTCCCACAACTAAGAGGCTTCCTTCTATTTTCATGGGTAGACTTCCTTAGGAGTGAGTCTTTCTGAAGCTTATCCTACCCAGTACTGTTGCAACCTGAGAACTAGGCATCCCTGGGTCAGGGTGCAGATCCCCAGTCAGGCTGAGGCATGACAGCCTTCTGGAGGTCAAATCCCTGGGCAGGTCAAGGCATGTCAACCTCCTGGGACCCCTGGACTGGCGGATCCCTGAACAGGTTGAGGCATGACAACCTTTTGAGAACCAGATCCCTAGGCAGGTCGAGGCAGGTCGACCTCCTGGGACCCCCGGACTGGAATTGGTCATCCTCAGGGTCTCCAGCATGACCAGTGCTGGGTAAGATTAAGGGGTTGTAATCTTAACTCATTGCTGGTTTGTCCACCACAGATGGGAATAGATATCATGATGTAAAGCAATCGAAGCCTGTGCCCTGAGACTGGGAACCTGGCGAAACAGCCATAAACCTTATCCTCTTATTGCTCTGAGGGAATGTAAGTCACTGATTTCTTCCCCTAATCCTCCATAAGAGCAGATTAGGGTGTCTCCAATGGTAAACATTTCATTGTCATAGACCCAATCTAGGTAATAGCAGAAATAATGACAAAGGGGTAGATTATCTAGTCCTGTTAGGGGTATTAAGAGTATTTTCATAATATCTGGGGTGGAGCAATGTTGCCTACAAGGGGGCAGGGTCCTGGCTGTAGAAGTTAGTAAGTAGCTTAAGAACAAATTGATAAGAGGAAGCAGACCAGATGTTCCATAAAAGTAGAGTAAAGATTTGATCCAGGGGTATATTTATAACTTTAGGAGAAGGGTGGAAAGTGGGCCCAAATGGCCTGCAGGGCTAATTCCCAAAGTGGCGAACATTATCCCTGGAAGCTCAATTGCCCTTGAAGGGATGCCAGGAGATGGGCTTCTGGCAGGCATTGTGTGCCTGTCACCCACCTTAGCAGGTTCACTGAGAGATGCTATTGTTGCACATGTTGTAGGAAACACGGAAGATGAAGGCCTGAATATCTAGAGGGATTGGATATTATACAGTATTTCCCTCCCATAGGCCAGCTAGCCGGTTGTCCCTCTAGAAGATTGTAGAGGCAACATTGTGGGCTTGGATGGGGCTCAGGAGAAGAGCATGGAACAGGAGGGAAGGGGGCAGGGCACAACTTTTGAAAGCATGATATAGCCCAAGGGCATAACATAAACCGATTAAAATCAAATGGGTCCAAGATGACAAGTCAAATTCAACTAAACCTTGATCCTCAATCTGCAAGCTAACTGACACACCCAGAGGTGCCAGGACTGTTCCAAGGCACTGTCAAAAGATGCAGGAGTGGGTGGTTCCCCCAGTTGTTAAAATGATCCTCCCACTCATTAGCATATGAAATCACCCAGCTCACAAAAACTAACCACACCACTTTCCATGGCCCCTGCACTCTCCTCTGTGATGATCCACACCATGGAGTGTGTTTCTCTCTGAATCTGAACAAATTCATCTCTTAACCTATCACTGTGTCTCTAACTGAAATTTTACAATGAGACATCAGAACCTGAGCTTCATTAGGTCCTGAAGCCAGGCACCATAGGTTTTGGCTGGGCTCAAATTCCTGGAGAGGAGAGGGGAGGTGAAGGATGGGAGGAAAAAGTAGTGGGAAAAGCGTGCCAAGGAATCCCCTTCATAACGTGCCAGAAAATCTGCTAAGTACCTGACTTGTGCTCCCAGTTTTCATTGGCCTGACCCTTGGCACAAAGATTAAGGACAGAAGAACCCCCACCTGCTTGGGTAATAGCTACTAGGGTGCCAAGGATAGTGGAGCCTGTGGGACACGCTGGGGAGTAGCCTCTCCAGAGTCCCTCAATTGCACCCACTATTGTTCACCTGTTTGTGGGGATTTCGAGGAAACAAGAAATGAGGGGTTGTAAAGGAATTACGATTTTGTTAGCCATATGTCCTTCTAGCCTTAGGAACAAGGACCTCCTACCTTAACCAGAGGTCTTCTGGAATCTGAAACTGAGCCACCTGAGCTTTCTGCTGAGTTTGATTTTCTGTCCTGGTTTCCAGCACTCTGGGCTTCTTGTCACTTCCCCTGCACTGGGTTTTCTTTGCATTTGCTTCTACCATGGGAGCTTTCATAGAGTTGGGCTTCTGCTCTACTTGGCCTCTGCCTGGAGAAGGCTGAACTGAGTTGTTTCAGCTGGGTTAAATCTGAGTCAGGGCACCATAGATATTGGGGGAGTTTGTAATTTCCTTGCTTCTGTCTCATTGCAACAAAAATTTGAAGCAATGGATGGACCAGTGTTACAGACCTGTGTAATTCCCTCGGATCAACCAGTGTTACAGCCCCGTGTTACAGCTCAGTTTTATTTAGAAAGTAAAAGAAAATATATCCTCGAGGCATGAGGGTGGGTCAATCCAAAAGAAGGGAAGCCCCAATCCTTCTAGGTTTCCTCCTTTTATACATTTGTCTCCTCCCCCCTGAGCCTGCCCCATGTAAATTGGGCTAGCCAGGAGGGGTGCTTGTTTTATCTGAGGTCCTCACTCCAGTCCTTGGACCTTACTTTGTTCTATTTTGCTGACTTTTCCCTTCTTTATCTTTTAGCCACTACCATTTTGGACTCCTTTTTCCTATTCCAACTACCTAACAAGATGTTAATAGAAGTTGGCTTAGAAATAGTTTCTCTTTCAGTACTGACTTCATGTCTTTAGCCTTTAACTAAATCTTAATCCTGAACATCAATAAACCATCAGATATTATTCAGAAACAAGGCTCCTTGAAGGTGGTAGAGTGCAGTGATTACTGGTTCTTAACATAAATGCCTAATTTCAAATTCCACATCTTCTATCTTCTCACTGTATGATTTGGGTCTAGGTAATTACTCTGAGCCTTATTTTTCCTTGTCTAGATTCTTTTGAAGACATTGGACATACATATACATATATGTATATGACAGATGAAATTAAACAATATGCAAAAATGTATGCATATTCAAATCCTCAAGAATATTTGCTGTTGTTCTTATTTAGGAACATGAAAATGATAAGGTTTGATCAAATGATCCTTGATGAATTTGAGTCAAATGGGAATTCTCTTGCTTCAGGGATGATTAAGAAAGCCAGTCTCTTGAAAGAGCAAGTGTAACAGGGAAGAGTAAAAACTGTCTAAAAGTGTCTTTCTTTAGATGCCTGTCAACCTGTAGATGGCAGGAAGGAAGAAATTAACACATTCCCCTGCCTGGGGCTTGCCATTCTAGGAGATATTTCAGGAGTAAATGAAATTTACTCCTCACCTACGCCCATTTCTGATCTATAAAAGAACCTGGCATCAGGATGATTATTTTGAGACTTCAATCTGCAATCTTCATCATCCTGATCTTGGGTGGCCTTGGCCTGCACCAGCTTGGAATTTGGCTGGGTTGCAGTAGTGGAAGCAGCAGATCCTAGCCACTAGACAAGTGGCTTTGCAGAAAAGAATTTACACAAAGAGAGAAAGTAGTGAAGCAAGTGAAGCATTAGAAGGAAAAAGACTACAGTACCTGTGGATAGATGCATGAGTACATTTCGAGACTCCCTCAGTTGCACCTGCATAGCAGTTTAAATCACTTATATGGGGCATTTCTTCCAGGTTTCCTTTGGCCAATTATTTTGATTTGCCTGGTTCACACTCCATGCTTGGTGTATCTAAGGATCTTTCCATGTGTGCACATGCCTAGATGGATCCTACTGAAAAGGCATCTGGGTAGAGCATCCCTTGACATGACTCCCCTTTGGCCTCCAAGGAACCTTTTTTGCACATGTATGGTAGAGGAAGTCTCCTGACTTCGGGAACAAAAAATATGAGGTCTGTGCAGGGTCCAGCCTCCTCTCTTAATTGCCCTGCTATTCTTGGAGTTTTCATCCATAGGGAATGAATCTCCAATTGCTTTCAACTGAGGACCCCATCTCCTCCTGCCTCAAACCAGCTTTCTGAATGAAGTCTCCTTGCCTCATCACCTTGTCTCTTTGATTCATCGGCCTATTGTATGGTGAGCAGAGTGAGCTTGGACTTGGCAACTCAAGGAGACGTTACACAGTGCATGGGAGGAGTGATAGAAAGCAGGTTCAGAAGTCAGTTCTTGGTTATTCACTTGCTAAGGGTGAATATTCCAGGAGTGATTCACGTATGCATGGTATGGTTGAAACACATGGAATATACCTGAGCTTTACCTTAGTGATAATTGATAAATCCAGAACTGCTCAGAATATGTAAAAATAAAGGTATTTTAGGTTTTTACATTTCCCCTAAACTTAGAATTGACATTTCGCTCCTTAGCAGTGGATGAAAGTGGGAAAAGAGCATGTTAAGCATTTCCTTCTTTTTTAGAACTGTAAAATAAGTAGACTAAGCAACAAATAAAGATATTCATATATTTGTTCATTTTATAACAACTCTTAGAAATGACAGATAGCTTTGCATTCCTTTAAAAATTTACATATAAAAGATAACAACAATATTTGACTCCTAGGCTAATATTATTCACTTTCTGGGACTACACATGAAGCTTCAAGAGAAGTGATTTGAGGTTGTGCTGTCAACATAGTTGGAAAAAAATAATCACTACACATGAAAATGTCGTGAGTGTTAAATTAGGGAATTGTAGATGAAAAGATCACAGGAAATCATCTTCTGTGAAAAATACTTTCCTTCATTTTGGGGAAATTAGTAGAAATAATATTTAGTAATTTTTTAATTAAAAATGCTATATTGAAAGTGACATAGTTTTCTATGACCACTTTTTTTTTAATTGCTTTCTTTATTTTTTAATTGGAAGATAATTACTTTACAATGCTGCATTGGTTTCTTCCATACTTTAGATTTCTCAGGTAAATGTTGAAACAACAGTTAATTTCCTTTAATCAAATCTTATTGTGAAGACACTACAAAATATATTCTCAGAAAAATTGTTTTAAGCAGGGATCTTGGTAAGTCCAAAAGTTTATCACAAATTATTAAATGTTAGAAAATAAAATAAAACATGCAGCTTTATTTTTAAAAAATAGAAGTAAAATGTTTGAACCCAGAAAAGGAAATGATAATTCTGTGATGTGATGGAGGTGTTAGCTAATGCTGTAGCAGTAATTATCTTACAGCATATAAGTGTATCAGATTATCACATTGTACATCTTAAACAATGTTGTATGTCAACTGTGTTTCAGTAAAGCTGGAGGAAATGATTCAAGATTGATAGATATTTTCTCTCAGCACTTTGAAGAGTTTATTTTGTCTCCTGTAGTTTTAAGGTACTTTTTTTTTTTTTTTTCATTTTAAAAGTGAAATAGAGAAATTATCTAAAAGTGTACAGTTAATAGATTGGCCATGTTATGGGCTGAATTGTGTTTCCCAAAAGATGTTACAGTCCTAAACTCCGGTATTTGTGAATGTGATTTTTTTTTTTTTGTTTGGAAATAATGTCTTTGCAGATGATCAAGTTAGGTCAATAGAGTGGGTCCTAATCCAATATAATTGTATCCCTTTGAAAAAGTTTAGACACAGTGACAGAAATGCATGGAGAGAACATGCAGTAAAGACAAAGGGAGAACCTTGTCTCCAAGCCAAGGAACACTCGAAGTTACCAAAAGCTAGCCATGAAGGATGGGACAGATTTTCCCTCACAGCTCTCAGAATGAACCAATCCATAAATGCCTTCATTTTGGAATTCAAACCTATGAGGCATTTCTGTTGTTTAAGGTACTGCTGTCTGGGAATTTGCTATGGAAGCCCCAGAAGGTTAATCTAGACACAGATATTTTAATCAACAGAAATAAAAGCCAGAGAAAACTTAGCACTTCCTGTTGTCAGTGAAGGACCCTATCTTGTCTTTCTTGATGCCTTTATGAGGCACTTCAAGCATTAAGACGCACCTTAGTAGACCCTCATAATATCACCCCACTGTTTTCCCTACTCCTTTCCTTCATGGGCCGCCATGGTCAGATACCCGCAGTGCTTACCAGCAGTAGTTTTACTTCTTCTCATTGACACTCCTTTCTGTCCTTTCAGAATCATGACAGCTCCCAACTCTCTAGGTAAATAAATACGAGTGGACATAGCCACCAACGTGCTACAGTCCTTAGTACTTGATATCCCATGTAAAGAGCTCTTTTAATTCCTTAATGTTGTAGTTTATACCAGGCAGGTATCCAAGTATACCATAAGTGCACCAGTGACTCACAGAAATTTCAATGAAAATACTTTTCTGTTTAAGAAGGTACACGATGAAGTCAGGCTTGAAATCTATGAGTTCCTGTGAGTTTCTATGAGTTTTATATTTCATATAAAAATCTATGGGAAAAAAAAAAAGAGAGAGGCCCTGAAGCTTAGACTTCATGAACTTCTCATGGTAAATTTGACAAGGAAACAGCATTGCTAAAGTGACAGTTCAGAGTCTGATTCTGTCTCCTCCATCAACAATTACCTATATCTTTCAGTAAAAATTCCCCATGTGAAAAAAAAAAAAAGATGACCACAGAGATAGGTTTGCAGTCTGCTCATGGAATCACAATGGGTTTAGATTTGGAAAGTGCCCTAGAGGTCAGCCAGTCCCACTCTGTCATCTTTAGACATGAGGGGGTGCCACCATGATTGATCTAACTTGGCATTCCCTGGTCACTGGCCTTGAATGGTTCAAGGTCTTCCAACCAGCACAAAGCTTAGGACCTTCCCCTCACTATGGATGTGAAGCACTCTGTTTCTCCCCACCCCATTTCCCAACCATCACACTGGCTTGAATAAAGAAGTGGACACCCTCAGCTGTTGCCAGCAGACAT
>NW_011494772.1:6390029-6399508 GCF_000754665.1 Bison bison bison | reverse complement strand
AAAGATGAGGAAACAAGTTCAGAGACAAATATATGTCCATGATCACGTACTTAGCTGAGTATCTAATCTAAACCTAGATCTCCCAGCTCCCAGTGTGCTATTCAGTGATACTTAAGTCCTCTGTAATACAAATCCCTCAGAACTTGTACCAGGCATTGTGGCTAGAGGTAGCTCCTCTGTTTTCTATAATTAAAATAACCAAGCCTCTTTAATGAAGTTAATTCTTCTCTAGATTTCTTCTAAAAGCCCAATACTCTTCAAACAAATAAGCACACATATAAATGATCAGCTGTCTATAATTTACTTGTTTTCATTTCCATGAAGAAAATGTTAAAGTAACTAGGTGTATCAGTTAGAGATTGTAAAAAAAAAAAAAAAAAATCTATGGGTTTTTATAAGTGCATTTCCCAAGTGAATCTTCAAACCTCTATTTAAAGTCAGTTTACTAAATATATTAGTTATTAGGAATGCCAATGATTGACAGAAATAGACTCAAAATGAGACCTCCCCCAAATATGTATCAGTGGCAAATAAGCACTAAAATTTGCTTGAAATCATTAGTCATTAGGAAATATACAAATAAAACCCACAATAACTTGCTACTACATGGTAGCTCAGCTGGTAAAGAATCCTCCTGCAATGCAGGAGACCCTGGTTCGATCCTTGGGTCAGGAAGATCCACTGGCGAAGGGATAGGCTACCCACTCCAGTATTCTTGGACTTCCCTTGTGGCACAGACAGCAAAGAATCTGCCTGCAATGTGGGAGACCTGGGTTTGATCCCTGGGTTGGGAAGATTCCAGAGAAGGGAATGGCTATCCCCTTGGCATTCTAGCCTCAAGAATCCCCATGGACAGAGGAGCCTGGCAAGGGATCCCAAGGGAAGCCATGGGATCCCAAAGAGTTGGACATGACTCAGGGACTTTCACTTTTACTTTCATACAGCTACTAGAATGGCTGAAATAATAAATCACAGGAGACAGAGTGCTGTTGAGGCTGTGGAGAAATGTAAACCCTCATGCATTGTTGGTGGGAATGAAAAATGTAGCTACTTTGGAAAACAATAGAGAAGCTTCTTTTAAACATATACTTATCATGTGACTGCTATTTCACATGTGGGTATTTACTCAAGAGAAATAGAAATATGAGTTCGTACAATGACCTGTTCATAGCAGCTTTATTAATATAGCTCCAAACTGAAAATAACCCAGATGTCTGTCCATTGGTAAAGGGATAAACAAAACACTACTCATTAATAAAAGCAATAACTCATAAATATATATATAACAATATATAAATCTACAAAGCGTTATATTACAGTCAGAGAAAGCAGAGAAGACTATATAGTATATGATGCCATCACCAGGATATTCTGCAATAAGCATAGCTCTAGGAAGAGAAATCTGAATGTAGTGGTCAGAGACTAGAGGTGATACCATGGAAATAAAACACTTTATAAAATTTTATTGATGATGGAATGGTATCTCATATACTTATTGTTTAGTCACTAAGTCATGTGTGACTCTTGTCACCTCATGTACTATAGCCTGCTAGGCTCCTGTGTCCATGGGATTTCCCAAGCAAGAATATTGGAGTGGGTTGCCATTTCCTCCTCCAGAGGATCTTCCTGGCCCAGGGAGTGAACATGTGCCTCCTGCATTGACACGTGGTTTCTTTTACCACTAGTGCCACCTGGGAAGTCCGAGTGCTTTAAAAATTCACAATTATGAAATTAATTAAGGAAATTTTTTAAAATGCAATGTTTAACAACTTTAAAATTGCTTCTAATTGCACTGCTGGTTATTACTAATTTCTTTTCATCCTAGTCTAATTTATGTTTCTCTTTTTAGTAAAGGACTGTACTATTATAGGACTTCCCAGGTGGCACAGTGGTAAAGAATCCACGTCCCAATGCAGGAGACACAGGAGACACAGGTTCAATTCCTGGGTCAAGAATATCCCCTGCAGTAGAAAATGGCAAACCACTCCAGTATTCTTGGCTGGCAAATGCCATGGATAGAAGAGCCTGGCAGCCTACAGTCCATTGAGTCACATGGTATTAGACAGGACTAAGGCACTGAGTACGCATGCCTACACTATTACAGGAAAGCACATCTCTGAGTAGAAGAAGGTTTGAATTCCCATGGGGGTTTGGGGTCAACTCCAGTGGGTTAGGACTAACAGTGCCAGGGCCACCTACTTCCTGCAAACACAATACCACACTTAATGTGAAAAAAAAAATCAGATTTTTGTAACGTGCCTTGCAAGTTGAAATTCTTTCTATGAGGGCAAACACAATAGGAATTTGGGCCACCAGAATCCTCTGAACCTCCAAGTTTCAAGCATTCCTTTAGATGGTAAATTTCTAATTTTTTCCCCTAAGATGACACATCTCCATTCACATTAAATCCTTATGGTAAGGGATTGGAATTTTCTATTTGCTCTATTTGTTGATTTTCTAGGTAAGAATACTGGAGTGGGTTGCCATTTTCTACTCCAGGGGATCTTCCTGACCCAGGATTGAACCCTCATCCCTTCCATCTCCTGCACTGGCAGCTGGATTATTTATCAGCTATGCCACCTGGGAAGCCCAGCATGTAAAAGAGTGTATTTCCAGTTATATTTCATTCAGAAAGATACTAAACTTGTTTTCATCCACATCAAGCTTAAGAAGCTCAGTTGTAGCCCAACTTTGAGGTATGCTCATTTTTTATGTCACCCTTGACTTTGGGGGAGCTGGGCACATTCTGATATTTCTGTTAGCCCGGAATGAGAAAGAAAAGCAATTTAATTCAGGAAGTTTAAGACTTGATTCCCAGTTTTCTCGAATGTTATGGTTTACTATTTTCTCTTCACTTAACAGAAGGCATTCTGCTTCTTACCCAGATGCTGATCACAGATTTGTTACTGCCCTGAAAACATCCCCCTACTTATGTCTAACATAAAGCTGTCTTACTTTTTTTTTCTAAGAAGAGCAAAGAAAATTTGTGAAACATCAAGAGAACAGTTATTTCTGCTGCTTTGAGAAAATCAGCTTAGGAAATCCTATGCTAAAACATACTCTTTGTGGCCCCATGGACTGTAGCCTGCCAGGCGGCTCTGTCCATGGAATTCTCCAGGTAAGAATACTGCAGTGGGTAGCCATTCCCTGCTCCAGGAGATCTTTCTGATCCAGAGATTGAACCCAGGTCTCCTGCATTGCAGGCAGATTCTTTACTGTCCTCGTGAGCCACCTGGGAAGCCCATAAAGCATACAACCTACTTTTTATTTTTCACATCTAGAGTTAAATGGCAACCCACTCCAGTTCTTGCCTAACATCTAGAGTTAAATGGCAACCCACTCCAGTTCTTGCCTGGAGAATCCCAGGGACGGGGGAACCTGGTGGGCTGCCGTCTATGCAGTCGCACAGATTCGGACATGACTGAAGCGACTTAGCAGCAGTAGCAGCAGCAGAGTTAAAGTACATTTTTAAAAGAACAGTGGAAATAGAACTGCCTTATGATCCAGCAATCCCACAGCTGGGCATACACACTGAGGAAACCAGAAGGGAAAGAGACACATGTACCCCAATGTTCATTGCAGCACTGTTTATAATAGCCAGGACATGGAAGCAACCTAGATGCCCATCAGCAGATGAATGGATAAGAAAGCTGTGGTACATATACACAATGGAGTATTACTCAGCCATTAAAAAGAATACATTTGAATCAGTTCTAATGAGGTGGATGAAACTGGAACCTATTATACAGAGTGAAGTAAGCCAGAAAGAAAAACACCAATACAGTATACTAACACATATATATGGAATTTAGAAAGATGGTAACAATAACCCTGTGTACGGGACAGCAAAAGAGACACTGATGTATATATCAGTCTTATGGACTCTATGGGAGAGGGAGAGGGTGGGGAGATTTGGGAAAATGGCATTGAAACATGTGTAATATCATGTATGAGACGAGTCGCCAGTCCAGGTTCGATGCACAATACTGGATGCTTGGGGCTGGTGCACTGGGACAACCCAGAGGGATGGTATGGGGAGGGAGGAGGGAGAGGGTTCAGGATGGGGAGCATGGGTATACCTTTGGCGGATTCATTTTGATATTTGGCAAAACTAATACAAGATTGTAAAGTTTAAAAATAAAATAAAATTAAAAAAAAAAAGAACAATGGTAAAAAAAAAAAGTACAGTCAAAAAATTACAATCTAATTTCATATTAGTTTTTCTGACTTTTATTTGTGGATAATATTTTAAGAAATTATTCTTCATATACATATTATTTTGGGAAATGAAAGTGTATAAGAATTCTGGTTGTTGAAGGTTTTGTATTCTGGAAGCATTCATGAATATTTCTTTTTTTGAAGGTTGGCACAGATGAAAATTTATTTCCAACATTTTAATCTCTGATGCTACCCTATAGTTATTTTTTAATGAGATAAATTGGTTTTTCATTTGAGTTCTTTATTGAAAATTGGTCCACTTATTTGTAGAAAAGAAACTTTAGTTTTTGCATTTCTCTTTTGCTGGTCAGTGTTTCCTAAGTTCTATGTTGTAATTTTTCATTGATATTCAAGAAATTCTGTAAAATGCATTTAAAATTGTATTATTCGAACTGGACAAATGTAAACACCTGTACATTTGAAAATCTCTTCTGCAAAAGTGTCTTTGAAAGTTAGCAGAAACTTAGAAAACTAGCATGCTTGGGACTTGAGTGAGTTCAGAGGAGAGAGGTACCAGGTGAGGTTAGAGAGGGAGGCAATGGAAAAAGATGTGAATATTGTAATTATGATGAGGGCTAGTGGGCTGTTTCAAAAAGGGATCAACAGGACATGAATACACAGAACAGGCAGTACTGGGTATGACAGTGGTGGTGCTGCCTGTCTGTCCCCAGACCCCAGCACAGGTTCCAAATCAACAATTCCTCCTCCACTGATGAAGGTCATTTACCACTCAGCTGGAGCTCTGACCTTCTTCTGCATCTCTGTGAACTTCTTGTCACTGTCCCAGAGGCTTCAAATTAACATTCATGACCTGAAAAAGAGTCTGATTTCCCCAGGGTCACTCAACAGTGTTTTGACCTCACTAGGCTGAAAGCCATATGGTATAAATTGCAAATGTTCTGCTACCATTTCTACCTAACCAATTTACTGTAATGATGGGATGCTCACCTTGAGTCTGGATATATTTACAAAAGTATTTCTTTAAAAAAATTTGGAAAGGAGTTTTATGTTTATAATTAACTTTTTTCCTGTCAAGATTCTTAAGGAAAAGGCTAAAGTATCTTTCCATTGTCAATTCAAAGCAGTGTATGAAACCATTTGGAGAAAAGTGTTTGAATAAATTTAATTGCAATTGCCATCTTGTAAGTACAGACATGTAGGTTGTTGAAATTATAGTTTTGAGAAATTTGCAATGTAAAAATTTGATAGGAATGTGCAGAGAATAAAACAGGTATGATGCATATTGAACTTTTGAACTCATGTAATTTTTTATGTATGAATTTAGTCCAAAATAGTACCCAAATGCGTTCTAGAGTTTGGAGCTGTTTAGAAAAGACAAGCCCCTCTAAAGTCCCAAATTATTAGGCAGAATCTGTAAATAACAGAAAATAATAGATTCAGAGAAAATATATGAGGCAAACAAGCGGGAATTTACAACTGGGAGAAATGAACTTTGGAGAATTAAAAACAACGGTAGATAGACATCTAGGTTGTATCCATGTCCTAGGTATTGTGAATAGTGTTGTAATGAAAATAGGGATTCTTTTGTCTTTTTGAATTATGATTTTCTCAGGATATATGCCTAGTAGTGAGATTGTTGGATCATATGGTAATTTTATTCCTAGTTTCTTTTTTAAATTTATTTTATTTTTAATTGGAGAATGATTACTTTACACCATTGTGATGGTTTCTGCCAAACATCAACATGAACCAGACGTAGATGTACATACGTCCCCTCCTTGTTAAACCTCCCTCCTACCTCCCTCTCCATTCCACCCCTCTAGGTTGTCACAGAGCACCAGCTTTTAGTGCCTTGTGTCATACAGCAAATTCCCACTGGCTATCTCCTTTCCTTTCATCTTTCATCTTGATGAAAGTGAAACAGGAGAGTGAAAGCTGGCTTTAAACTCAACATTCAAAACATGAAGATCATGGCATCCGGTCCCATCACTTCATGGCAAATAGATGGGGAAAAAAATGGAAACAGTGACAGAACTTATTTTCTTGGACTCCAAAAGCACTGCAGATGGTGACTGCAGCCATGAAATTAAAAGATGCTACTCCTTGGAAGAAAAGCTATGACCAACCTAGAGAGCATATTAAAAAAGCTGAGATATTACATTGCCAACAAAGTTTCATCTAGTCAAAGCTATGGTTTTTCCAGTAGTCATGTATGGATGTGAGAGTTGGACTGTAAAGAATGCTGAACACTGAAGAATTGATGCTTTTGAACTGTGGTGTTGAAGAAGACTGTTGAGAGTCCGTTGGACTGCAAGGAGATCCATCCAGTCCATTCTAAAGGAGATCAGTCCTGGTGGGCTGCCGTCTATGGGGTCGCCCAGAGTTGGACACAACTGAAGTGACTTAGCAGCAGCAGCAGCATTCACTGGAAAGACTGATGCTGAAGCTGAAGCTCCAATACTTTGGCCACCTAATGGGAAGAATTGACTCACTGAAAAAGCCCCCAATGCTGGGAAAGATTGAAGGCGGGAGGAGAAAGGGACAACAGAGGATGAGATGGTTGGATGGCATCACTAACTTGATGGATTGAGTATAAGCAAGCTCCAGGAGTTGGTGATGGACAGGGAAGCCTGGCGTGTTGCAGTCTTTGGGGTTGAAGAGTCAGAGAGGACTGAGCAACTGAACTGATCTACTTTACATATGGTAATATATATGTTTCGATGGTATTCTCTCATGCAGATGTAGAGAACAGACTTTTGGACACAACTGGGGAGAGAGAAGATGGGATGATTTGAGAGAGTAACATTTAAACATATCCCTAGTTTCTTAAGGAACCTCCATACTATTCTCCATTGTGGCTATATCAGTTTACACCCCCACCAGCAGTGCAAAATGTTCCCCTCTCTCCAGATTCCCTTCAGCATTTATTGTTTGTAGACCTTTTGATGTTGGCCATTCTGACTGGTGTGAGGTGATACTTCATTGTAGTTTTGATTTGCATTTCCTTAATAGTGAGCATGTTTGACAGTGAAGTAAGTAAGAAAGAGAAAAATAAAAGCAGTATATTAATGCATATATATGAAATCTAGAAAAATGGTACTGATGAACCTATTTGCAGGACAGGAAGAGAGACACAGAGGAAGAGAACAGACTTGTAGACACAGTGAGGAAAGGAGAGGGTGGCGTGAACTGAGAGAGTAGCACTGACATGTATACCACATTGTGTGGAATAGATGGCTAGTGGGAAACCGCTACAAAAACACAGGAAGCTCAGCTCAGTGCTCTGTGGTGACCTAGACGGGAGGGAAGAGGAGTGGTGGGTGAGGGAGTCTCAAGAGGGAGGGATCATATAGCTGATTCACACTGCTGTGCAGCAGAAACTAACACAATGCTGTAATGCAATTATATTCTAATTTTAAAAAAATTAAAAATATTTTAAAGGTAGGAAAAACTCTGAAAGGAATCTCAAAGTAGTGTGTGGGCATTGTGTTCATCAATTAAAATTTTAAGAACGTGATATGGTTCCCAGCTGTCTCCCTTTCAGCTCCAAAGCCTGGTGACTTCCTGTTAAGGCACCATCAGTTCTTTTCAGAGGAAGCAGTGTTAACGATGATTCAGAGCTTAGCCAGTCAGTGAGAAAGCAGCTTTATCCAGGATTCTTCAATGTCTGTTTTAATTGATTAAGAGTGATACAGTTCTTGCCAAACAAAAAATCTGAATTCATCAAGATTGACTTTTTATTTTATATCTCTTGAGAGGTGGTGAACCACTCTTTGGCGGAGGCATACATCCATTCACTCTAAAGTAAAGGCTTTGTATGTAATAAGTTATTTGTCATAATTCTAGGTAGTGGCATGTTTTAGCACTTATAAAAACAAACTATA
The DNA here is from genome assembly GCF_000754665.1 of Bison bison bison. Lineage (NCBI taxonomy): Eukaryota > Metazoa > Chordata > Mammalia > Artiodactyla > Bovidae > Bison > Bison bison. Next base: position 6,391,445 of record NW_011494772.1, on the reverse strand, counting down.
TTATATTCAAATAAAGTATTATGCTATATCATTAATGTCAAACTAATGTTAAAAAAACTAACTCTAGTTTAATATATTATGATATGATTTATTACATAATATTTTGCATTGCAATAATCCCTGCAAGGCAAATGACATTTTAATATTCAAATATTCTTTGGTTCATGCACAATAAGATTAATACAATAAGAAATGTGTATAAATATTTAACAAAATCTATTTCTTTCAGATTAGTTTTTATTAATTCAATAAGCATTTATTAATGACCTCCTGCATACAGTGCATTTTGCTGGTACTGGGTATATTTGATTTTCTCCTGAGGTCATGAATTATAAACTTTGTTTCTGGATGATGTGATTTATTAAATATTTGGGAGAGATTTTTATGTAAGCAAATAAAAAGTAAATAAATGCTGAAATTGCTTAAAAAGAAAAAGGCAGTATTATTTTGAAAAATTATGTCCCTTCTCTAATCTCCAGTTTCTTCTATTAGAAAGATACCTAGTTCAGAGTTAAATGATATATAAGAACAATTGACACATAGCAGGTACTTAATAACTTCAGCTGATATCAATCTATGCCCTCATGCATTCTGTTATCTTATGTACTCATAGCTTCTAAATCTGTTATATTCTGGTCTTGGGCTCCCTTTTCTGTAGCCTTACATATTTATATTTGATTAGGGTAAACTATCATTATATCGGAGAAGGCAATGGTGACCGACTCCATTACTCTTGCCTGGACAATCCCATGGACAGAGGATCCTGGTAGGCTGCGGTCCATGGTGTCGCTAAGAGTTGGACACGACTGAGCATCTTCACTTTCACTTTTCAGTTTCATGCATTGCAGAAGGAAATGGCAACCCACTCCAGTGTTCTTGCCTGGAGGATCCCAGGGATGAGGGAGCCTGGTGGGCTGCCATCTATGGGGTCGCACAGAGTCGGACACGACTGAAGTGACTTTGCAGCAGCAGCAGCAGCAGCATTATATAAATTTTTCCCTTAGCTGTTTCATGGTTATTTTCAGATTTATGTTTTCATTATTTCAGTTCAGTTCAGTTCAGTTCAGTCGCCATGAATGGCAGCACGCCAGGCCTCCCTGTCCATCACCAACTCTCAGAGTTCACTCAAACTCATGTCCATAGAGTCGGTGATGCCATCCAGCCATCTCATCCTCTGTCATCCACTTCTCCTCCTGCCCGCAATCCCTCCCAGCATCAGGGTCTTTTCCAGTGAGTCAACTCTTCTCGATCAGGTGGCCAAAGTATCAGAGTTTCAGCTTCAGCATCAGTCTTTTCCAATGAACACTCAGGACTGATCTCCTTTAGGATGGATTGGTTGGATATCTTTGCAGTCCAAGGGACTCTCAAGAGTCTTCTCCAACACCACAGTTCAAAACCATCAATTCTTCAGCACTC
>NW_011494772.1:6389709-6389929 GCF_000754665.1 Bison bison bison | reverse complement strand
TGACAATATACAGTCTTGACATACTCCTTTTCCTATTTGGAACCAGTTTGTTGTTCCATGTCAGTTCTAACTGTTGCTTCCTGACCTGCATATAGGTTCTCAAGAGGCAAGTCAGATGGTCTGGTATTCCCATCTCTTTCAGAATTTTCCATAGTTTATCATGATCCAAGTTATAAATGACCACATATAAAAATATACCTTTCTGAGTGTTTTAGCTTTT